>NC_040906.2:39538001-39838001 GCF_004126475.2 Phyllostomus discolor
CTGAGAAAGATACAAAGATAGAAACACTGGGTGAACAGAGGGCAAAATGTCAACTCTACATCTGAGATAAAAATTAACACAGTCAAATTCTTTACCAAGCCAGTACATGGGAGTAACTCATTCCCTACAAAAGACTATGTAAGTTTGAGCTTCACCTTTCTGGGAGGTTTTGAGGGATATTCTTTGACCCACAGATACCTAAAGCTCTACACTATGTGCCGATACCAGAGGGCTCAGATACAGAGGAAGTGGCCTGAAAACGACTACCAAAGCAAGTGCTTTTCTTCCTCCACATGTGTCACCTTCACTGTGTGTTTTAAAAGGGGCGATCCCTATACTACTGCCCAAATGTCATAAAAACTGATTTTATAAAGTCTCAGGATCTTAATATGTATTCAAAAATACATATAGCTGTGCTTTAGTAAATGAATCCATCAGTTAATTGAGGGATAATTTTGCTTTTAAGATATATGCAAAATATATACAAAGGATCCACAAATGTTAACAATTTGTGACCAAAATTTTCTAGGTGTATATTTGCAAAAAACCTGGGTTGGTTTTCAATTTAAAAAATTAAGAAAGTTGTAAATATTGTAGTTTTATTATCACTTGGGTTAAGAAAAAGTAGATGGCTTCAGCTTTTTAACAGGAAATTTGTGAACTACTCACAAATGAGAAGTTACACATTTTTAATCATTAGAAAAGATATATTGCCTATACTTCCCAATTGAGAACAGAATGTGCAGTGCATAAAAAAATAAGGTTTTATTCTGAAACCAAAAAAATGTACTTCTATAAAAGCCCTTGGGGATACATCTCCTCATTTCCTTTACACAGGAATGAATAAGTGGCATTCATTCAGGGTATACCTGAATGGTATACCCTTACAGAAACCTGTGTGTTCCATTACTAAGCCAAGAGATAAAACATTTTTACGGAGGGGTGGGAGAAATATACATTTAAAATATTGAAGTAGCACAACATTTCACCATGTGTCAACATAAACTGGATTCAAAAAGGAATTAAATACACAAGAAAAGAGATAAATGCTACTTGCATGCAAAATTCATTATTCCAATGTGAAACACCAGGTCTATATATTTTTAACAGAAACTGCACATCTGCTTAATTTGGCTAACAAAAAAATGTACATTTAAGAAAGATGTTATCATATCCTTCTAATAAAGCAAGTCTGTATCAAAGGCACTTCAGCAGAGCACTAACTCCTTAACCTTTTCCAAGACATTTCATTTATGCTGCTTTTAATGCATCTTTCTGTACAAGACCAATTAAGAAGCTTCCTCTAATTTTGAGCCTTATCACTATGCCCCACAAAAATTAATGTAAACCAAGTTATTACTAAAACTTCTATATCTTCTATGGATTGGGGTAAAACAAAACAAACTTTTTTCACCTTGGTCTTTAAGTGCTTCGAGTTAATACAGAAAGGTAGCAGTATCATCTGACACATTAGATGCTTCAGAAGTGGTTACAGGAAAAACATTGGCTGAAGTCTATTACCTGGAGAAAAAGACCGTAGTCTTTCATTGTACATCACTTTATAACTTGACTAAAGCTAATGTGGCTAATTTTGGTTCTTTCAACTTACGTGCCTTGGGTCTTTATGTTGCTCTCATGTTGATTAGTAGGGGATGAGAAATAAAGCAGTTTTATTCCATTCCCCCCCAAGGGGAAGGGGAATCTGCTTCAGACATGTGCCTTCATGGGTTTTAAGAAAAATGGGGTGAATTGATTTTAATTAACAAAGAGATTTATTTTTAGGACATATGAATAATAATTCAGAGTTGAAGACACTTATAATTAAAAGCAGCTGTTGAATGTGTTCACACTGAATTATTTGCTATGATGAAAATAGGGATATATTACTTCCAAAACTGGGGGGAGGGAGGAATGTTGCTAGGCTGTAAGTAATTTAAGAAAAAACTTTTACTTTTCCCATAAAATTGAAACTGTTTTTCTCAAACATCTTTTATGAGTGTTAACAGAAAAAAATCTATATAGGTACCTAATATCCTAAAGGTATATTTGAGTCTCAGGGAAATGGCATTTCTTCCTTAGCTCAATATTTAAGAAAAGACTGAAATGTGTATTTCCTTTAGCTCCAGATATTATTTTTTAATGTTCATAAGCAACTACCTGGTTTTAAATCAAGTTTAATAGCATTTCAATGTCAGAATTTTTTTAAAAATAGAAGACATGTCTTAAAAATAATTTTAGTTTACATGTATCAGTGAATGTTAAACTAAAGACCAGTGTTTCTATTGTTTTATTTTCCAGGTTACATGGTGTAAAGTTTTTTGGTTTGGGTTTTTTTTTTTAGATTTTATTTATTTATTCTTAGAGAGAGAGGAAGAGAGGGAGAAAGAGACAGAGAAACATCGATTACTTGCCTCTCACACACCCTCAATCAAGGACCTGGCCTGCAACCCAGGCATGTGCCTGATGGGGAATCAAACCAGTGACCTTTCTTTCAGTCCTGCAGGACAATGCCCAACACACTAAGCCACACCAGTCATGGCCCAGATCGGTGTAAAGTTTTCCTTGACAGCTAAGCTCACTTTACTTTTGAGGAAGGGAAAGAGAAAATTTTAAGTAAAAATTTAATATCAGAGTATTCATTTTTCAGATTTCCAAATCATAAATTATCACCTTACCATTTATTCTATGAAGTTTATTCCCAAAAACAACAAAATTTTCTGGATTCTCCCTCTCTAACAACCAAGTAGCTTCTTGCCCATCTTATATGAATAGGGGTTTACTTTGGGGCTGGTACACTATGCATGCTGTTATAGCAAGAAAAAAAAAAGTTGTTTGGTTTTTAAACTCTAGAATTACATCAATCCAGAACATTATCAGTTATTTTCAAGAATAGGCAGTGGAGAACATATTAGTACTATCAACAAGAATATGATGCCTGAAGAATACAGTTTCATTTCTAATGTTTCACAGGGTGGTACTCATCAAAGCAGAGGCTACGGTTTTAAATGGAAGAAACTTTAGGAGAGTGTGCATTACACAATGTTATTCTTAAGAGTCAGGGCTGAGTCGGCTGACTGAGCAACATTTCAGATGACTAGCATCTTGAAGCTATTTGACATTTTGAACTCCTGGATACTTCAAATTCAGCACCCAAAAACAAATGAAAAGAGTACGTCAGAAAAAAGCATTCCTTAGTATCTTTCTCTCTCATCTACTGAATTACCATTTTACTATTTACACTCCTGCTTGAGACATGTCCAGGGACCATTAGATCGCTCAGTCTCACCTTCTGAAGAAGTTCATACTGCAATTTACAACAAGCAGCAAGAATGAACAGTGCAAGGGAGCAGATACACCACCATCCTTGCTGTTAATTTATGGGAATCAGTGGGCGTTCCTCTCGCTTTCTTCCAGATATTAGGTTTTGCTATCTCTTTTGGCTAGTGGTGGTCGGCCCCTTTTTTTAGTGGGGGACGTATTGGCTTCAAAATCTTCACCAGTGCTTCTCCTTCCTGGGGACTCTTCCCTAGGTGCTCCATGATAGCTCCACTCCCTCCATCCAGATGTGCCTCAAAGCGGGGTCCTCGGGCGAGCAGACCGTGGTTCCGCTCTCCTACTGCTCAGGTCTAAATCTTCTAAGTAAAGAATCTTAGGCTGATGCATGCTTTTGATGAACGTTTTTCTCCCTCTCGAGTTTTTCTACTTGAGTGATGCTCATTCATGTCCACCCCGGAGTCAGACTGGTGTCATTGCTCTGGGTTCTCTTGCCCTTTTTCAGGTCTATGAAGGAATGCCTCACTTGTGCGACTGGCTTCCATCAAGAGACACGAACCAGGCTCTGGGGTGAGGGAGGGCTTTCCTTTGGACAGCTCCAGGAGGGTCTGTTCTGAAATTCCTTGGAGCTCTGATGAAAAGGGAGTCATTACAACAGCTTCGTTTAGTGTTCCGGGAAACAGAAACAGATTCTAATAAGCTGTTGAATACCGGCTCCAGTCTGAAGTTGGGATGGCAAGCTCTGTTGGCCTTCAAGGGGGACATTCTCTTCCTGGCATCTGGAGGCTGTGTATGAGAATGTGCTTGCATTTGGGCAAGGTCTGTGTAAAGTTCTCTCTATTAACCGGTTCCATCAACGGGCCATAGACTAACTGACCCTTTCTTGGCAAAGTGGCTGACTTGGCAGCATGTAACTGCTCTGGAGTGGAGAAAAGGTCAGATGTCTGAAGGATGGCAATAGGCTGGCTGTAGATATGCATCAGCTGTTCAGGAATGTGGGAACGCCCGTACACCTCTTCACTGCCTGTGAGATACCTCTTTCTTCTTGAGCCTCACCTAGGGAAGATAGATTGTTTGCTCATATGTTTAGGCTGCTTGGACCCTACGCTGGACTCCAAAGACTGTGTTGGGTTTCTTGAGTAATTATTTTGGACTGGCCGACAGAAATGAAACATCTTCACTGTAGATTTTAAAATTATCCCGAGTTTTTACCATAGAAACTCTTTCTTCTGCTTCTGCCTTTGATGGTTCCCTTTTCTGCGGGCTGTAAGAGGAGTTTTGGCATTGAATAACTGTGACTTGTCCTCAGCTTTCAGCGCAACTTTGACTGAGCTGATGTGATTGATGTGTGTTGTTGAAGTTGTCTGGTCTCTCTTGAGGACCTCAAGTTTAGTGATATTTCTTTCTCGTTTCTGTGGAGCACCACACTTATCCCTGGAGTAGAGGAAAAGGAAAACAATGTTTATGACGTAAACTCTGAAAGGTTCATTTAAATACTCAACCTACAATATGTACATTAAGCAATGCTGTTGGAATATAACCATTCTTATTTTAATCTACATATTTGAAAGAGTAACCCATTGATTTCTACCAAAAAACTTTGTAATACACAGAGAATACTGGCATGATAGTTTTTTGGGTTTATATGCATTCATATTTCTCACCTGCAGTAACAAAGCAGCACAGCAAAAAATCCAATGACAATGACTATTGTTCCTCCTAATATGGCTGTGAGAAACACTGTGTGGTAGGCAGTGATGTCCTTTGGGTCTCCATTTATACCTGAACCTAAATGGTTCAATATAAACAAACAAACAAACAAAATGAAAATATGCTTTACATCAAATTTCCAACTGTGCCCCATCCCGGGTGAAGCAGATTGCATGTGTGTACACACTTGTACTGTTTGCTCCCCTCCAAAGGCAGGCTTCCTGTGGGTGGAGAACGCCTTCTCAACCCTTTGGGCTTAATCAGCTGACTTGCTCTGCCTGGTGATATTTGAACACCTTAAATGAGTTTGCATGATATGGCCCATCCCTCCTAGAGGATTGTAGAAGGTCCTCTTAATATTTGAACAGTGCATTCTGGAGAGTTGGCATTCCTTCAATCTAGGTTCCCAAATGAGAACAAATGTTGAACTGAACAAAGCCAAGGGCAACAGTCTTGAAACACAAGCAACAAATATGTGTCTGCCATTGTTAGCCATTGAGATTGCAAATTTCTTTATGATGGCAGCAATGGCTATTACAGACATTGGTGCCAAGATGCTGAAATGCTGCTATAACAAATCCCTAAAATACGTGACCCTGGCTTCAGGCCCCATGGTGAGCAGGGAGGAAATGGTTTCAGTAGGCAGTAAAAATGGTAACCCAAGTTCTGTAGCAGCAAAATATATGGTGGCATAAACTGGGAGAAAATATTTCCAATTAATTTGAGCTTTGTGCAAAGAGGTTTTGTGATAAAATATCAGTAGTGAGTCTGGACTGTTACTAGCCGTATTCAATTAAAAAGTTTTTAAAAAATAATTTCAAAATAGAATGTGCCAAAGTAAACAGGGATGAAAGGACTAGAGAGAATCCAAAAATTCTGAGATTTGAAGGATTAAGGGTTACAAACTCCTTCAGCCCGGGGCTATAGAATAAGAAGATGCTATGGTCCTAGTCAGCTAAGCCCAGCAGAGGCACAGCGGACCCACAAGACCCTTCTGAGAGAGCGAATAGAGACAGTGCTGCTGTGAGAAGCTTAGCTGCAGTAAAATCTGACAAATACACTAAATTGACAAGTGTAGGTTACTAAGATTCTGCATGAAAATCAATGAGACTGGGCAACTAATCTTGAGGTAATCTTTTCAGTATCACTAAGGCTTCATTTTGTTAGCTCTATACATAACCACCCCACTGATCAATATTACATAGACTGTAATATGGTCTCAGGATGCAAAGGTGATGAGGATGGTGAAATAAGGGTTTTCTGGTCATCTCTGCCAAGAGGAAACCTCCAGAACGAGACTCTCGCCTCTACCAAGGACACTGGAAGGGAGAGAGGGTCATCATTAGACTTTGCAGCATCTAATTTAACAAAAGTAAAGTACCAGTAAAAGGGTTTGGAGAAGCAGCACTGTGGATATGTACACAGACTTGGGAGCCAGAGTGCCTGAAACGAAATCCTGGCCTCACCGTTTATGTCTGTGTGGTCTTCAGCAAGTTCCATTTCTTTGTATCTCAGTTCATATCTGTCCTACCTAACCCACATGGGTTGTTTAGGATTAAATAATACTTACAGAGCACTTAGATCAGTGCTTAGCGCATGAGTAAGAACACAATAAGTGTTGGCTATACTACACAGTTGTATAACTTCAAGGTTATGTATGAATAGGCACTTCAGATTGGTCACACTTTCATATATGGTTACGACTAATAAAGTATCATATCTAACAGGCAACCAACTACAACAATACATAATATGAAATTTCTTCAAACAAAAAGAAATAAGAATACCAATTTTATCTGTAGATTCTTAGTGAGGATCCAGAGCTGCAAAGGAGTAATGTTTGATTATAACTGGATAAAACTCAACTTCTGCTCCTAAGACTGTAAGAGTGTTCGTTTCCACAAGAAACCAATGCTAGCAATTTTCACTCCATGGGAGTCCAATGAAACTCCTGTGTGGAAATAGGAAGCTGATACTATTGGGTTTGTCCCAAATCCTACATGTACAACAAGAGCAAAAAATTATGGATCTGCATGTGTGTGTATGTGTGCATGTATGCCTAGAAGGGATTAGAAAGGCAGAAAACTACAATATATTTTTGAAATTCAAATACATTTGAAAATGAATATTTAAGAACAATAAGTACTTATTTATTAAACTCTTTAATTACCTATACTTGCCAAGAACAATCTGTGAAAAACTAATTTCTTGCACTTAATATTTTTCAAGGGATTCTAGAATTCTATTTAAGATTTATTTTAAAAAATAGATATCTATATTAACCAAATTACTACTAGAGCAGCTCCAGCATAGTAACTAGCCCATCATGGGACCAGTTTTGATTTTACAGGAACACTCACATCCTAAATGTTTTGGGATATTAGGGATCATTATATCCAACACCTACCATTTAGAAACAAGAAAACTAATATATTAGGATGGACAAGAGCCTATTTCAGACTCACCCAGTTAGTTTCTGGAAAAGCCAGAGCTACAATCAAATTATCCATATTTCTGGTATAGTGTTCCTTACATTGTGATATTCTTGCAGAGTAAAAGCATCACCAGAAAGTATTTATTCAAACTAAATGGGAATCCCACACTTCTATTTTACTACTCTGATTCACACAAATCTTTTGCAACATATAAGCTGAAACAAAACTTTAACCTATTTTAGGAAATTATTCAGCTTTTATCATTTGTAAAGTCATCTATATAAATTGGTTGTTTTGGGAATATGTTTAGTGGAAGGTACACTTTCAATAAAACTCAAGTGCTCCTTAGGCTATGTTTATTAGAAATGAAATAACTTGGATTTAGTTGAGTTGAAGTATCACATTATATATTAAT
The DNA here is from genome assembly GCF_004126475.2 of Phyllostomus discolor. NCBI lineage: Eukaryota > Metazoa > Chordata > Mammalia > Chiroptera > Phyllostomidae > Phyllostomus > Phyllostomus discolor. Next base: position 39,545,835 of record NC_040906.2, read on the forward strand.
TGTGCTTTTTCATCAATATTTCATTATAGTTGCAAATCTAGAATGAGATAAGGCCAGATAGCTAGCAAGACTGTGATATTTCACATCATAAAGAATAAAAGTAGCCACCCTCTGGTTTCTGAATAAATAATCTCATAAGTACTAAGTTCAAAACAAACAGAGAGAACATCCCTTCTGATCACATATAGTTAATGGCTTATATTTCTCGTATTGAAATACTAAATTTTGGCTTCATTTAAAAAAGTCCTGTTAGTTGCACAGTTTAAAATTCAAAGGTTGTCAACAAAAAATGAAAATTAAAAACAACTTTTTACAAAATTTTTCAGGAAAACAGAGTCTTCAATTAATAGACAGCTGTAGTAAGTTAGATGAGAGGATGCTGCAGAGAAATGTATGCAAACATCCTCCACATCCTGGATCGGCATGGGCACTTGGGACTATTCCTGACAAAACAGCCATGTCGCAGCTGCCTCTCAGCTGGGAGCCAAAACACTCGACCTAAAGAATTAATTCTCTGACACATGATTGGAGATGACACAAGCATTCAACTTCCATACTCTACCAAAACTTCACTGAACCAGCACTGAAAGTTTTGCTTTGTTGGCTTTTGTAGATTACAAACCTACAAGTTAAAGGACAATGAGGTAAGGGACAAGAGTAATAAGAAGGCTGGAAAGTTGACTTAGCAAAGTTGGCAACAGGGAAGGCCAAGAAGCAACTCACTTTATCCCTGTGAGCACCCCAAAGGCCCATGATGCAACCAGACTAGAACACAGCAGATTAGAGGATTTTTTAATAGAAAACTTCATGGATAAAATATGCAATGTTTGAGTATTTTGAGAGAGTTACATAACTCAGATAAATGTAGAATTTCCTTAAGGACAAATGTGAAATCTAGAAAAATGAACAGATCATCCCTAGTGGACAATTCTTGGGCTGTGTCCACCTCTGTTCATGCCAGGCCAGTCTTCATTTGGGCTATCACTTTTCTGGTTTTGGGAACAGTCAGGGACCCTATTATTCAGCAGCCCTTCCTCCATCAGGGGGCGTGCTCACAGTCCAAGTCTAGGACAAGCAAATTGTGCATCCCAAGAATGGTCAGGAACACTGTGAGGAAGGGACTGCAAAGGGGTGGAGTCAGGTGTCAGGCAGCAGAAGGCTTGTTAAGGGCCCCCTGGGATTTCTGCCTGACATTTAGAATCTGCTACCACAGCCTTCCTAGCATCCTGTGAACTCCCCACATCCTAACATTATTTTAATTATCCAAAATCTGTTCCTGCTCCTTGTATCCAAAAGCTCTAACTGATCGGGGAAGAATTTTTTTTAAGTAAACTAAGAAAATACTTGATTTGAACCAACTTCATACTTTACCAGATACTGTATCTGTAAGAGACCTTGGAGTTCATGGGGCCTAATCCTGAAACTGAGATCAAGAGACTGGAAGCTTTTTCCAGTGTCATACAGCAGGTAAGTGGCAGTGCTTATCATCGAGATGTGTTGCCCTCAATTCCAGTATGACTACTTGGGTTGTTGTTGTTTTAACTTCTTGTTTCATTTTTACAAACCTCTAGTTCCTGGAAGAGGAGCTGCTATCCAGTAGCCCAAATGTGGTGCGTTGTATGTCCAGATTAAATGATTATTATATTCCTTGACCATTCCCTGGCCATGATTTATCCAAGTACCTAAAAAGAAAGATAAATATAACGGCTTGGTATTTTTATTTACATCTCTGTAGAACTGATAGGAGTTTGCTGATAGTCACATATAGACTATTTTGAGGACGTTTTCAAGGATTATGAAAACTGTAGCAATATAGTGGGACAATATATACATCATATATTACATGGTAATTTAGCACATGTGATAATAAGATATGAAATAAAATAATTTGAATGATTTTATGGCTATAGGAAATAAATTCATTATAAATAAATTAAGATTGTAGGCATATTTAAGGAAATCATGACTCTCCAAATAATGTTTAAATTGTGCCTATTGAGATATATCTTAAGGATGTGAGTAGTGAAATCCAACTTCATCAATTTGTCACCTGTTCTGGGCTTCTCATGAAACAGTGACAGTGTATATAATGTATATAAATGTTGCATATGTGATAAATTAATTAAAAAGTTTTGTCACTGGATGGTCCAGTAAAGACAAAGACCTTTGCCAGAAAGAACAATTCAGGCCTCAAAGCAGATATTCTTTGTTTTAAAATAACTCTCTCATTCAACATATTAGGTCCAAATAAAGTGTTTGTTCAAAAATCACACTGCTGGAAAGTGGGCTAAAAATCCAGGTCTTATAGTTCTCAATCCAATGATTTACAAGAGTATACTACTGTGATATTGTGAGTTATAATAAGAAATACATATTTGTATATCTTAAGTCTACAGAGCTCTTAAAACCCTTGGAATTTCCAAAGTGATAAAACTCAAAGGCGAAGAGTGTCTTGTTGTTTATAGCAAGCTGCTTTCAATAACACTTGAGTGTGTGATGAGGTAGTATTTGAAAAGTCTCTAAGGCAGGGGGGCTGGTTGTCAAGAAAACAACCAAGTGATCTGAGGGGTTGGACTTTTCAGCCTACCCCACACACACCTCCAGGGATGGAACAGGGACTGGAGATGGAGTTGGATCACCAATGGTCTGTAATTTGACCAGTAATCCTACATACGAAGCCTCCATAAAAATTCCTGAGTGACAGGGTAAGGAGAGCAGGACTGGTGAACACATCCAGCTGCTGGAAGGGTGACGTACTCGGAGGAGGAGGCATGGAAGCTCTGCACCTCTTCTCCCATGCCTGGCCCTACGCATCTTTTCCATCTGGCTGTTCCTTAGTTATAACCTTTTACAATAAACTGTTAATCTAGTAAGTACACTGGTTTCCTGTAAGATGTTCCAGCAAAGTATTGAACTGAAGGAGAGAGTCATGGAATATCCAATTTATCGCCAGTCAGTCAGAAGCACAGGTCACAAACTGGGCTTGTGATTGGCATCTGAGGAGGAAGGGCGGTCCTGTGGGACTAAGCCCTTAACCTGTGGGATCTGATGCAAACTCCAGATGGATAGTGAACTGAGTTGTAAGATACCCAGCTGGTTTCTGAGAACTGCCCAGTGTGGGAGAAACAGACACCAGAAGTAAGTACTGAGCATAGAACGGACTGTTGAAAGTGAACAGAAAGGTTTTCCCTGTGGATGAAAAAGGGACACTGTAACACATCATAGATTCCTAACTGGGCAGGTGAGGTGGGTAGTCACATGCCCAGGCCTATAACTTCTTCACGGAAAGGTTTTTCAGAAAACCCTGCCCATTGTTTCTGTTCCTCTAGTTTAACACACCTTTAAAACGGAAAAAAAAAAAAAAGTAATATGCCTCCAAAGCATAACCATCCTCAGGAAAGAGCATAATACAGTAATCCAATCCCTGCCTTGCTTTCTCCCACCCTCTCCAATCCCTGCCTTGCTTTCTCCCACTCTCTCATTAGTCCAAATGCATAAAAGAAACTGCAAACTGTTCTTCTCTGCAGCATCTAAGATCTTGCTTCCAGGCAACTATAGTCCATTTTGACTCAGATGAATTCACAAAATTTTCTATGGGTTTGGACATTTCCCATGTTGTCATTTACTTGGCACAGTACAGCCCAATTCCCAAGAAGCCCACCAGCCAGGACCACCCTGCAGACCTGGGCCCGGTGCTAGGTATGAGCAGGAGCCCATTATGCCCCACCAACTTCCTACTTCAAGTCCAGTGAACTTGGGGGAGACTCTCTAAACATCCTCAGTCTGAGTAGCAGGTCCATGGCTTTTATCTGAGTTGTTCTTAGAAAATCCTCAGGGTGGATAAGGTTTGAAATAACCCAAGGAAACTAGAAGAAAAATGTGTTGTCTGAACAAAATCAAGGCTGGTTAAATGAGAGAATAAACTATTTCTGAAAGGGAAAGGACACTGGTTCCTCCAATACAAATAGCCAACGGGGTGATGACAGTTGTTGCAGACCCCCAGATCCAGAGTGGTGGAGATGGGCGTGGCGAGGCATCCAGTGTGGTAACACAGCTGATCCCAGAGAAGCCTGCCAGAGCCCTGGGGAGAAGGGCAGGGTTCCCTGGAATGGGTTCACCCAGAGTGAGGGGCCCACCCAAGCCTTGGAAAGCAGGGCAGTTCTGGTGGTGTCATGTGAGCTTTCGCTGGCCCCTGCTCGGGTATTCTTAGATGACTAAGAATCTCTGTGAGGCTACCTAACGAAAAATTTCCTCTAGGGAGTGAAGCAGCCCTGCAGGGATCTTCACCACATTTGGCCCATTAGAGAAGTGCATATGTGCACATAAAGGCTGGCTTTCTCTAGAAGTTTGTACAGACTCTGCAGATCTTAAAATGAACATGGGAAATTGTGCCTCCAAGGCTGACAAGCCCCACAATGGCCAGGCTCCCATTAACATTGATGCAGGAAGGTGGCTGAGATGAGGATCCTTAGATACTTCTGAGCTAATCTTCTGTGAGGACAATTGGAAAAATCAGGCTACAAAATTAGGCAGGGTGTATGGAAAACATTCCATGGGTGTCTCAACACTACCAAAAAAAGATTTAGACAAGTGGATCAACCTCTGGTGCTATGGGACGTCAACCCAATTCTTTGAGGTATTACCACTGGCTGTCCTTATTTGAAGAGGGGGGAGGTCATTTGGAACTTGACTTCTCAAGGGCAGATATAAATTGCAAGTGCCTCCCAAACAAAATTTGGATCCAACCGTTCCTTTATAAAACTCTAGTGAGTTTTCTCATGCCTGGCAGGTCTCTGTCTGTGTTTGTGTGTCTATACACTCATAGGTATGTTATAAATGTGAAGTAGCTTTCTACCTTGGGATAATGTCACTAAAGTTAATTCAAAGGCAAGAACTTGTAAGGATTGAGTATTCCAGATTTCTCAGAAATATGGAAACTAACTCAAAATGATTTTTCAAGTTCATGTGATCTAAGATTAATCCTTAGTACATAAAAGCTAGTTTGAGTTTGTTGATTTATGTAAAACTGACCTTTCTTTATTTTGCCTGGGTTTTACAAAAGTAAGTCCATGTTAACAATTGAATTTGCTGTCTGTGAAGTGTTTCTGGAGGTTATAAAATGTCTCCATAAATCTGCCAAGCTAAAGAATGCTAACTGCTTACTTCTTAATTTTCATTAAATATTGGGGTTTTAAGGATTAAAATCTCAAAATATGTAGGAAAAACTCTGTATTGTTCCAGTAGGGCCCATGGAACATCTCCAAAGACTTGTCTTTTATGTTAAATTTTATGGGAAGCACTGTAAAATAAGTGATGAAAAAACTCCTAGGCCGCATTGTATGAGTAAGCAGTGCTGGTGAATTACGTGAACAGTCAGGGCTATGGGAAACCAAGACAGCCCATAGAACCATCTTGGTTCTTTCCCAGGATTGGATTACAGGATAGTTAAGATTATATGCTTTTTTCTTTTTTAAAAATATTCTTACCCTAGGAGATGTTTTTCTTGATTTTAGACAGAGAAACATCAATGTGAAAAAGAAACATTAACAGGTTGCTTTCTGTTTGTGCCCCAGCTGGAGGTTGCACCCTGACAGGGAATCAAACCTGCATGCAACCTTTCGGTGTATGGGGCGATGCTCCACTGAACTGAACCATCCTGCCAGAACTCTGTGCTTTCTTAAGGGTTGTCACATATTAGAAGGAGGGGTCTGAAAGAGGGCATTTCAAACATATGTTAACCTGGATGCACATAAACCATGGACAGGGCTTGCTTAATGCAAAAGTAAGCCTTTTACTAATGAAGTTATATGCCTTGGGGCATGACTGCCCACCACGACCTGCCCAGTTAGGAGTTTATGATGACATTACCCTCTAAGGTTACTTTCCACAGAATCTCTTTACCTCCCACACTATCTGCTTTTCTTGTTACTGTGAAATCTCATTTCAAATCTCCTTTGAGGATCAACAGCTCCCTATTCTTTCTCCACACAATTAGTTTTGGGCTCCATTCCCTCCTCATGCCTGTCACCTAAGCCTAAGAAAATCCGTGCATCTCACTGGCTGACCACAAGGGCCACTTGATTCCCTGATGAGATATGAGAGAAAATAAAAAGAGAACCAACTGTATGGGAAAACATATTTGCCAATGATACCTCAGACAAGGGTTTAATCTCCAAAATATATAAAGAACTTACATGACTCCACTCTAAAAAGACAAGTAACCCAATTAAAAAATGGGCAAAGGACTTCAACAGACACTTCTCCAAGGAGGACATACAGAAAATCCAAAGACACATGAAACGATGTTCAGTATCACCAGGTATCAGAGAGATGCAGATTAAAACCACAATGAGATACCACTCACACCAGTCAGAATGGCCATCATAAACAAAGCAACAAACAACAAGTGTTGGAGAGATTGTGGAGAAAAAGGGACCCTAGTGCACTGTTGGTGGGACTGCAGACTGGTGCAACCACTATGGAAAGCAGTATGGAACTTCCTCAGAAAACTAAAAATGGATCTGCCTTTTGACCCGGCAATTCTACTGCTGGGGCTATATCCTAAGAACACTAAAACACCAATACAAAAGAACCTTTGCACCCCAATGTTCATAGCAGCACAATTTACAATAGCTAGGTGCTGGAAGCAACCAAGATGCCCATCAGTAAATGAATGGATCAAAAAACTATGGTACATTTACACAGTGGAATTCTATGCAGCAGAAAGAAAGAAGGAGCTCCTACCCTTTGCAACAGCTTGGATGGAGCTGGAAAGCATTATGCTAAGTGAAACAAGCCAGGCAGTGAAAGACAAATACCATATGATCTCACCTTTAACAGGAACCTAAACAACAAAACAAAGAAACAAGCAAAATATAACCAAAGACACTGTAATAGGGGACAGACTGACAGTGACCTGAGGGGAGAGAAGAGGGAATTTCAGGGGGGAATGAGTAGGGTTTACAGGAACAAATTTGGAGGACACATGGACAAAAACTAGGGGTGGGAGGTAATGGGAGGGAAGTGGGAAGGGTTGGGTGGGTGGGCTGGAATGGGAGTAAAAGGGAGAAAACTATACTTGAACAATGATTAAAATAAAATGAAAAAAAAGAAGAAAAGAAATCAAGTCCTGGGAAACTTTGTAGGCGGATCCCTTCCTTTTACTGAGGGGTTGGCAGTGTTAACTTAAAGACTCCCACCTTATTTACATTAAAATGCAAAAACAAAACCAAAGGAATCAGAGGAGGAAGAAGTAATTCCAGCAGCCATTTTGGAGACTAAATTCAGGAACCAAAATTGGTACCTAAAATTTTTTTTGAAAGACAACCACTCTTCATATCTCTTAATAACAATTATTTTCTCAACTGTTTTAACCATGCTTTTAGATGTGAGTTCATATTGCCTATCAAAACAAACATACATAAGGGTAGAAATCATTTTAAAAATTTGTTTCTCCTCAAAATATTAGGGGATTTAAAAAAAAAAACAGGATAGTCAGTAAATAATGCTGTTTGTTAATACAATACACTGACACAATTTTCCGCAGAGTCGTATTACGGTAATCAAAGTGGGGCAAATTTTAGTGGTTGACAAAGGACTTAAAATTGTAACATTACTGATCTAATGCTCTACTAAAGATAAAACATTCAAATATAAGTGATATATTTCAATGTTTTCAATGATAAGGCATATTGAATTATTTTATTTTACATTAAAATATAGAAATTTCATTTGTCAATTATACCATAATAAAGCTGAACAAATAAAAAGACAGAAACACTTTCTAAGAGCAAACACTCAAAAGAAAAATATGCAGAATATTTGTATGTAGCTCACATACCTGTGTTCATATCAAATGTCCAGGCAGGTATGTGATCCCCTGCACTCATATCATTTGTATGTAGAAGGGGGAGAGAAACTTGAATAGACCCATCCACCTTCAATTCTTTTCCTCCAGAATATATCTTCACACATATTGCAGCAAGAGGAGTCAATTCAATACTTTCAAAACCTTAAAAAAAGTTTATTAAAATCTTATGTAAAACACAGGTTGTAGGTACATATTAATAACAAACTAATATTGGTCTATAATATCTAGTTCCTCTAGTTCACCCAGGGCTATCTATTTTAATATCAAATTGATGCTGAATCCTCATTAAGGATTTTTAAAATATAAAATGTATCATATACTAATATTGGATACATTTATGTAATATTGACACATCTGTCCCTAAACATATAAGCCCAGAGATCTAAGTCTCTCAGAGTCATCTGAGTTAAGGTCAATGGAGTCTAATTCATTGTTTTTAAAAACCTACAAAACCAGCAACCTAAAAACCCCCACATCTTACTAGTACAGCTGAATAAAGAGTCTACCATACCACATCATCAATACAAATATCAGTCTGAACATCTACCTCTCCTGTTCCTAAAGCCATCTGTTTCAAGAACCGGAACCAACAGACACCTATTCTCAAAATCACCTTCTGTAGAAAGCATTCTGATTCAAAACGTAATTTTTAACACATATGTTTGACAGACAAAATCACTATGCAATATTGTTAGCTGACAAAGTTAATAGGCCTTGATATAGATCTGATTAATAATACTATTTCAAAAAATTAATAGAAACTTAGACTCAAAATTAATATTGCAATATTATTTAGACTTCAAAGAGGACAGGCTGACAGTGACCAGAGAGGAGAAGGGAGGGAATTTCAGGGGAGAATGGGAAGGGTTTACAGGAACAAGTATAAAGGACACATGGACAAAAACTGGGGGGGGGGGGGTGTAGAAATGGGAGGGAGATGGGGAGAGATGAGTGGGTGGGCTGGGATGGGAGTAAAGGACAGAAAATTGTACTTGAACAATGATTAAAATAAAATTTAAAAAAGAGAAACATCGTACCTAATTTAAAAAAAAAAGAAAACGAGGGGAAAGGAGATTAATAGGAGAATTCATTATGCTGTTTTGCCTAAAGTTTTAAAAATTTGACTATACTACTTATAGGGTACCTTCTTCAATATCAGGAGCTACCTCTATATTTTTCTATTACTTAGAGCAGAAAAGCAAACAAAAATGCCTTTCTTTTACTTTTGAAATATTAGCAATGCCAAAGTTATAATATACCCAGAATATTTGCAATGAATTAAATAATGTGGTTATAAATATTAAAATTATAAATTTTCTATAAATAATTTCAGATTTTCCAAGTAATTTACTAACACTGAAATACTTGAATAAAGTATACTTATTATATATTATTTGGTCCTTATGGCTAAACTTTTGACTCTATGGCCTAAAAGCTCAAGTCCTCACTCATGCATTTAACAAACATTTACCTCACCTACTGAGACCAGCACTCGTCTAGGCCCCACAGATACAGTGAGCACATGATCTCCCAGGTTGCCTGCAATATTTTTTCCACAGTTTTCATTACTATTGAAAATCCTTTTTTCCCCTTTCTTTACTCATTGTCAGTTTTAGGCTTCATGCTTGATAGAAGATACTATCAGTGCTTTAAGGGAAATCTGAAGAGACAGTGTAATTGGATGGTCAGGAAGGCCACTTCTGAAGAGAGGATGTTTGAGCTCTGGCCAAATGAGAAGGTGCCATCCATGCAAACACCTCAGGGCATAGCTTTCTAGGCAGAAGCAAAGCCCCCAGATCAAAAAAGGGAGAAAGCCAAGGGCTGGAGGGCAGAGAGAGGTGGGCCATGGAAAGGAATTCTCATTATTCCACATCATCTGGTGTTCATCAGATATCAGACAAGGTGATTACCGGCTTATGGAAAATTTTCAGTTTAAATATAAGAAAATTAGTTCTTACAAACTGCATGAAACATAAATTATAAGATAAGCAAAGTAATGCCATACAAATTTTGTAGACTAGTATACTGCTTAGTAATCCAATGTGAGCACAAAGTCTTAGGTAATTTGTAAGTAACTATAATCTCTTACATCAAGCTATCATTTTTGTAAAGGCTGGCTGGCTTTCTGCAACGACTGCTGTTAATCCCACCCCCCAGCTCTATGCAGTCAGTGACCCAGACACCAAAGGCAGCTACAGCTGCTGAGAGAGATAGCCCACTAGTTGGGATAAGGACAACTCAAAGAAAAAAGGAAGAATGGTATACGGCAAGGGAAGAGGCCAAAAGACAATAAAAGAAGGAAGCTTTTATTTAAAAAAAAAAAAAACTTTCAAAAGCACAGAACTCTAGAACTGTGCAATCCACTACAGTAGCCACCCATGGCAGGTCACAATTTAAAGGTAAGTGACATGAGTAGTGCAGTTTTTTAGTACTGGTTATATATCAGGAGCTCAATAGCCATAAGTGCCTACTGGCTACCATACTGGACAGAACAGAAGAACAATCCTGTTTGACAGCACTGCTCTAGAATTTTGAAAATGTCAGCATTCTCAAGGATAATTGAAACGATGAATGAATAATCTCAAAAGCAGGTGGTAGAATGTTGGATGGCAGAGCACATGAAGATTCATGTGAAGAGCACATGAATCTAATGAGTCTTATCCATAAAACCCTTCCAGTGCAACATGAGCTTCATTTATACCATTCTTGCCAATGCATTTGAGCATCCTATAATTTACATCTGGAAAATCTCAGCAGGTGTCTCTGATTGGCTTCTTCAAGAAACAGACCCTGAGCTGTGCCCCACTGAGGGAGTACAGGAGTAACACAGGAAAGAAGGAAAGAAAGGCCGGGAGCCAGCATAGGATGTGTTAGTGAGCAGGTTATCTCCATGGCAACTCCAGCTCAATCTCACTGGACAGAATCTGGCTCAGTACCAAATCAAGGCAAAATAATTGGTAGGTACAAAATAGACAGGGGGATGTTAGGAACAGTAGAGAAGTAGAGAAGCCAAAGAATGTATATGCATGACCCATGGATATGAAGTAAAGGGGTGCATTACTGGAGGGAAGAGGGGTACTGGGCAGAGGGGAGCAAAGGGGAAAAAATTGGGACAACTGCAATAGCATAATCAATAAAATATACTTAAAACAAAGAATCAAGGCAAAGAAATTGGAGTATTTATGTACTCTCATCTGTCATTTGTTGAGACCTGCCACACATGAGGGCCCAGCCTGCTCCCTGGACCAGGGAAAGCCCTCAGGCAGTCACAGGTGTGTGCCCTAGGAGGCACAAGCTGGTTACAGAGGAGTCAGGATCAGCTGGCAAGGGCACTAATAGCATCCGATACAGCAGGTTCAGAAAGCCAACAAACCTCCAAACATAACCTTCAACATAACCAACACATCCATATGCCCTTATTATACTCTCATTGAAATGAACCAAAATTTTGACATACCTGAAATCATCAAAATTACAGATTGTCCGAGGTGATTCTAAACAGTGGAGTTTTGGTTATGTTGAAACAAGTGGTAAACATGGTGGAACCAGTGTAGATGTATTCATAGTATAGATGTTATTCATAGATGTATTGTTAAACGAAATGTAAAATTCCATCATTCCCTTAACTGGTAGATCATGAAAGCCTTATGTAAATATATTAGTGCTGGTACATATGGAATAGATATATATAGGGAACAGTAAATATATATGAAAAATATACAATTGTTTACTTCAATCTATAAACTTTTTATAGTTAGTAATTATTGACACTTCTGATCAATTTGATAAGAATGAACAGAATGTCAAATTATAAGATGTGTATGAATTTCTTTAAATCAAATTCCTGTTTTTAAATGTATTTTTAATTGGCAAAGTTACACAATAATCTACTATTGTGTATTTACTCCTTTTAATAAACTCCTTTATTAAACTCCTTTAAATAAAAGTATCCAGTGAATTAAATTTTCATTAATTTAAAATAATGTATGTGCTGAAGACTATTGTATAATCTTTCATTCCTTATAAATATTTTAACAACTAGATTTATGTTGCAAAAGTGACATGGATCCTCCAAAGCTTAAATGACTATCCAGTCTAAATAATTTTAACAGTATTTGATGAGAGATCGATGTACTAGTTCTTATACACACTTATATAAAAATGAAACAATACCTGATTTATTAAGAGTAATTCCAGATGTATACAGAAAATTGTCCACTTTCAAAAACTGTTGTAGAACTGTAAGATAGCCTGTAACATTGCTAATGTGATGGTTGTCTGGCAGTTGAATTAAGGCTTTTGAAAACTGAACACTTGGTTGAGATTTGGCATCTGAAAGAAAAAAAAACCCTCATTACAAATAGATAAAACAAATTCACATTAAGCGCAGTATCACTGGCCAGGACATTTTATTCTGAAGGGAGCAGTTATAATTATTTCCAAACATTACAACATCTCATATAACTACTATTTTAATTTGGAACTGAAAAAATTAGAATTTACCATTTTTTAGATAACACAAGGAACCTTTATCCTTGATTCTGCTGCCCAGAAGTTCTTCACCCTTTCTGGGGTTTCATGCTAGGGAACCACATACGTGGGAGTTCCTTTCTATAATGGGAGTAGAGTGAATGGTGCATACCAGAATGGGATGAAACCAATCAAAAGCATCTCATATTCCCTTGGATACTTGGATTTGTTCAGGGATGGGTGCTGTGACAACCTCAATTAATGAGATGCAATGCGAGTTTTGCTTGTATTTCTAGAGGGAAAAAGGCTTACTTTTTCCTCTCTGGACTTTATATGATCAGGTATACATCCACAAGTTGCAAAAGCCATCTTCTGACCAAAAATGAGAGAGCTGGTTTGAAGACTGAGACAATATTTAAAAAATGAAGAGTTGAGAAATGAAGAAAAGTAGTTCTCAATTATTTCAACGGAAGCCCAGATCAAGCCATGTCTAAAGCTGGTTTACCCACTATGCCTATCAATTATTTGAACGATTAATAAGTGCCACCTTTGGGCTGAAGCTGATTTAGGATCAGGTTTTCAGCAACTTGAAACAGAAAGTGGCTTTGCTGAGATTCAGTCATTTACTTAAGTGGGTAGATTCTACTATCAGATAACTAAACATGCATTAAAAGTCCTCCAAATGCACCCTGCCTGGCGTAGCTCAGTGGATTGAGCTCCGGCTGCGAACCAAAGTATCGCAGGTTCGATTCCAAGCCAGGGCACATGCCTGGGTTGCAGGCCACGGCCCCCAGCAACCACACATTGATGTTTCTCTCTCCCTTTTTCTCCCTCCCTTCCCTCTCTAAAAATAAATAAATATTTTTAAAAAAGAAGTCTTCCAAATGCCAGGCACTTTATAAATGTTATCTCACATTAATAACTTTGAATTGACTATCCTCCAATGTAATTTATGGAGTCAAAATTCTGGCAATATTGATATTTCTGCAATCAACATATTTAACAATTAAAAGGTCAACTCAAATCATTAAAACTCTAAAGTATCGCACATGAGCTTTTGCTTTGGACTTTTTAAGGATCACTGATAAAAAGAGAAGGAATCAGTTAAAATTAGTAGGATAAAAAAGTATTAGTTTTTAAAGTGTCACATGACAATAAGTAATAAATGAAATAATGTAAGATAATTCTCAAAATCAATGTATAGTTTACTTCTATATGAAACTAGAAAAATATTAACACTTGGTAAATAAATAGCTAAGGGATATAATGACAAACAGTGCATTTATGAGATATTATTGTTGTTTGGTTAAGCTGTTTGAGGGCATAATCTGATGCCTTCTGATCACTAGGTATGATCTACAGCTTACTTGTACATTGTGTAACTTAAATTACGTCGAACATCCAAACTTAATGTAACTGAAAACATGTTCACTAACAGAAATGTCTAGTTGAATTTCTCTAAGGTTTTGTACTTTCCTGAAGTTCCCAACTTCTCCTCATTTCATTGCAAATATATTGACACACTTTCACTACACAAACTGAACACCTTCCTGATAAAATCTTGGAAGGAAAAAACAAATGTTTTCTGGAAGTGAGGATGTGTAACTTACAAGGAATGAGTTAACATCATCAGAAACATCCATCCTTTCCCACTTGGCCCTACCAATATGTCAATTCTCGGGGAAATAAAGCAGTAAGAGGAGCTAACCTGAGAATTCAAGTGGGCTCAGTGTTCTCACAGAGACATGCCAAGGCATGGGCGATATAATCCAGATGTATGAGAGCTCCCTACTGCTTGGTACAGCAGTAAAGGAGTGGCACACAGACATGCTCACAACTGATCACTGCATGTATTCCAGCAGAAATTGCAATTGGAATGAGGCTGAAGAGGCCAGTAAGGGGGAAGAATGTGTCAAAACAATACCAAAACAAAAAACTGAAAAGGGATTGTGGAGAACCTGATTCCACAAAGGCCCCCAGAGCATAAAATGTTTGGATTGACCAAAAAGTCCATATGTTTTTTTCCATAAAATAAAAAACATTTTTCATTTTCACCAATAACTTTATTGATTTGGATATTTTGACTATGTCAGCTGTCTCCTGCATGGTATAACATTGTTTATTCTCAATTAATGTCTCCATTCGATCACTATCAACTCCAACTGGTCTACCCCATCAAGGAGCATTGTCCAGAGAGAAATCTCCAGCCCAAAACTTCACAAACCACTTTTTACACATTCAATTAGTCATAACTCCTCCATACACTGAACAAATCATTTTTTGCATTCAGTTGCTTTTCTACCTTTCTTGAAATAATAAAGCATAAGATGGCAAAATTGTTGCTTCTTTTTTTCACCTTCAATATTAAATGGCTGCACAAAAATTCAATTTTGATTTTTTAAAAACACACTAATAATGACAGCTGTCACAATACAATCTAAAAAAAACTGTTTTTGAATGGAGTTAAAGACAACTAAGCACTACTAGAGCCATCTTATGGTATAAACTGAGTGAACTTTTTGGCCAACCCAATAGCTTCTCTTTGCATGTATGTAGTTCTTATGTTTCATCCTTCTAAACACAACTCCACATCCACCCACTCTGTCATGCACCAGCAAACCTGAGATCAAAATTTTGCCAAATGCCTTATTCTTAGCATTTCAAGAATAAGAGATCCTACTACAAGTCCTAGTTTAATTTTTTTCCCAAATAATAGTACTAGGGGGTATTTTTAATGCTTTAGGAATAAATAAGGTCACTTCTGAAAATGAAGAGAACTTCCAAAACAATATTTTTACCATGACTCTCTTGTAAATTCTATTTTGAGGATTTACTGCCTTTACCAATTGTTCCTATTAGGCTTTAATCCTAAACATTAATTCCCCAATACAAAATAAATTGTCATTTCTAGAGGTTTTACATAACATGCAGTAAGAGTTAAAAAAGGCTGTGTTTTCCCTTAAGGACTAGTTAGGGGAGGTGAGGAGGTAAGGATGAAATATCATCTTCATGGTTGTCAAAGCAAAACTGGAGGACACAGCTTAAACCAGACCCCAAATAAGACCTCCTGTATCCTTCCCCTTGGGATATGCAAGTGGGCAAATCATGTATGCAGGGCAGATACTTAACTGCCTGGCCTCGGTCCTTCCACACAAGCAGGAAGGTTAATGCCAGAGACAGGAATGAAGGTGATCTGCAAATTAGAAAGCCCCAAAGGACTGAGCTCCTTTACCAATTCAACCAACCACCAAAGCCCAGTGAGAGATATGATTTGGAAAGAAGTTCACAAGCCCTTTCCAATATTTCTACAAGTCTAATGAATATCCTCATCTGGGGGCTAAAATAGTAAAGGAGAGAATGATCCCCACTACACACAAAAAATCATACTACAGTTGAATAGTGAAACAAGATTTAGTTCAGATCAACTTATAATCAGTACTGACTATCCTTGATCAGCTTCGATTTTTCCTACATTATAATCAAGATTGACTCATTGGTGAAGAAGTACCATTTATGTAATAACCACTTTAAGCACTTACTTACTAGCTGAGTAAAAAGTGTTAATACTTACCAGCTAATTTTCCAGTAATTAAAACAGTGTCTTCAAATAGCCATATATTCGCTTGGCTTTGCGGGAACAGTGAAAGTGTAATTGATGAATATACTGTGAAATATAGCACAATTAAAAGAGTTTATTAAACATGGGAGGTGGGACAGACAAATACAGTTCTGTTCCAACAGGCCCTTAAAAAAGTGGGGAAAAAACAAACTGTGCAACAGAAAAAAAAAGGAAGGATGAATGGAAAATATGACAGGAAAAAAAGGATCACAAACAAATGCTAAGAAAAGATTGGACACCTCTATTTTATTTTACTCATCTTTTCTATTTCATACAGTAGTTTGCCAAGATGACTAATAACACTCTCTGACTATCCCCAGACTTATGGTTAAGTTAAATACTTGAACAACTTTCTGCTATTTTCCCTATATCATTGTTACTTACTTTCCTCTTATAATTTCTAAAAACATTTTTCTTGGCTCCATGATTCAAGGTTCTCTAAAATAGAGACTTACATCCACGCTTCTTTTTTAAGGTCCCATGTAAATGTTCACGCTCTTCTTCACACAATGTGGTTTGCTAAACAGGCTCTGAGTTGGCAAAGGATGAAACAGTTTAACACACAAAGTGATTCCTAGTAGTAGTACCTCAGATGGAGCTGAACCAGCCTGTAAGAGTAGGCACCTGAAATAACTTGTGAGATGAGAAAGTGCAGATCGCCAGGAAGCTAATAATTATTTCAAGATCAGCACCAAGAAGCTGGGACAAAAAATGGTTATCTTGTAAGCAAGAACAAATCAAATAAGCTTACCAATCCCACACTAGAAAAATAAGTTTTGAAGAGTTACACAAAGCACAAATTCTCATCCTCTCTCTCTTCTACTCTTAAAGTTAATAGATATAATATCCCTAAATCATTTGAGAGGATAAAATACATTGAATAGGGAAATTTTTTATTTTAAAATATTTCCAAGAGCTATAATGAAAAAAAAAACAAGATGAAATAGCAAAAAGTATAGAATGATGTATGATGGACATTAAATGAAATATACTTTTCTTCTACAATAGGAAAAGAGGACTAACTACCAAATAAAAGTGTAATTTCAGTTCAGAATACATTAACATTTAGACTGATTAATGGACTCATTACATTGGAAAGCAGGTAACAGGCAGGAGCTTGGACCTGGAGATGAATCTAATTAGGATACCATCCCCTACTTGGATGCTTTCTCGGCCATAGGTGGCTTAAACGGGGCAGCTCTGGCAGACTTTTCAGGCTATTAAACCTGAGGGGAATCTTTCTTAACCTCACTAAAACTTACTTTCAGATTTCCTTTCACTTAAAAACAATTTCTGATTATAAAAGGGGTATATAACCCCTGTGAAGTGGAGGAATACAGAAAAGGGTGAGAAGGAAATGACGGCCATCACACCACCACCACCACCACCACCACCACCACCACCACCACCACCACCACCACCGAGACAACCATCAGTCACAATTAGCATACCTCTTTCTGGATCTTCCTGTGATTTTTTTTTTAAATAGGGAGCATGATATTGTATACAGAATATTTTCACTGTGTTTTTTCACTGAAGATAATATAATAAGCATTTCTGTCCCTCAACAGAAATTTTCATAACATTTTCAAGGTCACATATTTCATTTCTTAAAGTAAAAGATTCACTTAACTACTACACTAGTACTGTAAATTCAGACTGTTTACATTCTCACTATTATTATAAAACTCTTATTTAAATCAACATCCTTGTGTATGAATATCTGTCAACTTTATTTGTCTATTTTTAGGGTAGATTACTAACAATGGAATACTGGGTCAAAGATGACAAAGATTTTGAAGTCATTAACACACATTTCAAACGTGTTATCCAGATAATTTTGCTGATTTGTACTTCCATTAACAGTGTTTGAGAATTCTGATTCTATCTCACTCAATCAGTACTGAGTATCTTTACTATCTAAAGTTTTCTAAGATGAAAAATCTAAGAAGTGTGCATTTCTTTTTTTTTTTTTTTTTTTGAGATTTTACTTATTTAGTCTAGAGAAAGGGGAAAGGAGGGAGAAAGAAAGGGAGAGAAACATCAATGTGTGTGTCTCTTGAGTGCCCCCTATTGGGGACCTGGCTGACAACCCAGGCGTATGCCCTGACTGGGAATTGAACCAGTGACCCTTTGGTTCGTAGGCTGGTGCTCAATGCACTGAGCCACACCAGCCAGGGATAGAAATGTGTAGTTCTTTGGTGTACAAGTGTTAGATTATTAGGTTTCAAAAATACTTTGTCACATTTACTAATCATTGGAACTTCCTGTTTTGAAAATTAATAGGTCCTGATTTTGTCCACTTATCTTGTTTAGGCAGGATCTTGGTGTTTTGTTTTTTTACTGATTTGTATGAGTTTTTTGTATATTAAGAATAGCGTCCCTTATTGTTTTATATATTCTCCTACCTCCTTATTTGCCTTTAATTCATATTTTTGATGTACAGTTGCTTTTTAAAAACACTTTTCTACTTTTTATGGTCAAATCTACTTTTATGAAATCTTTCATTGTTTTTAAGATTAACCAGATCATCCTAATAAAAATCAGATCATTTTTTATCTTCTTATATTTAATATGATCCAGTTTTCCACAGTTGAACTCTAAGCAAAATACTTTGGAATATGGATCCAAACTAATTTACTCCAGAAAGTTCACTAAAATATCCCAATACTATTTATTGAATATTCAGCCTTTTCTCAATGATTTATAATGGTACCTTCTTACAGGTTACTTTCTTTTAATACATACAAGTATTTGATTTGTACCATAGTATAATGTTATATGGTTTTAATTTTGTAGCTATATATTTTATTTTAATTTTATAGCTAATAGTTTAGTTATCTGGAATTACAGATTGCCTCTAGTAAATCTTCTTTTAAAGCAAGATTCCCAATGTGAGTAGGTAAAGTTGTGGTACATATGCACTCAGTCATAATGAGTGATATCTTCCCATCTGTGACAGAAAACATGGATGGACCTAGAGGGTATTGTACTAAGTGAAATAAGACAGAGAAAGACATAAGACAGAGAAAGACAACTACCAAATGATTTCACTTACATGTGGAATCTAAAGAACCTAAAGAAACAAACTAAACAAAGAAAAAAAAGGAGGCAGACTCATAGGTACAAAAAAAAAACAGGTTGCCAGATGGAGGGGGAAGGCAGGGAGGAAAATGGGTTGGGGGCTGGGTAAAAAAGGTGAAGGGATTAAGAAATACAAATTGGTAGTTACAAAATAGTCATGGGGATTTTAAGTGCAACATTGGGAATATAAGGAATAGTATTGTAATAATTATTTATGGTGCCAGATGGGTACTAGAATTTATCAGGGAGATCATTTTATATATTATATGATTGACTAACCTCTATGCTGTACACCTGAAACTAATATAAAGTAATATTAAATGTCAACTGTAATTGAAAATCAAAATTAAAAAATAAAGAGTAATTATAGCAAGGGAAAAAAGTAAAACAAGTTTCCCAGGAATTTTTACACATCTATTCTTCAAAATTTATTAATTTTAAAAAATCTGGACTAACTCACATTCAAAAATTACTTTGCCAAGTTTTTAAAAAATCCATTATTTTTCCTAACTAGTTATTACTTCTGGTATTTAACAAATTGCATTTATTGTACCAATGCTAATTTTTCAATCAGTAACTCTGCTGAAATTCCATTATTAATTTCTACTAGCAGCACAACTACAGCTCCCTGCATCCATTTTTAACCTGCTGTTGGCCTACTGATTATATACACTGTTAATTAAATTCAGTTTCCAAGTAACTTACATTCACTGTGCTCAAGAATCTACAACCATAACTGCCTTATTTTCCTGCACACAAATCCAAACTGTTTGTCTCACCTTTCAAGAACATCCTTCCATCATCTGTCCCCACTTTACCTGGCTCACCCTGCTTCTCAGTAATCCTTGGGGCACATGACCTGCACACAAGCTTTATACCAGAGCTTTGCCCAGAATTGCTCCAAGCCTCTGTAGGAGCAAAAAGGGCCCTAATGTTTTCTTCAAACTGATACTCCTTTCTAACCTACTTGATATTGACTTCACATAGATATTCTCATTTTCAGTTGACCAGAATAAGAGATTTCCAAAGCAAAGAAGAAATAATTGTGTACCCGGTGAAGGCAAACACTGCTTAAGCGCTTACTTGGCATTCTTCCGGTCTTCCAGGGCAGAGGTGTCAGCACATAGCCATCTTTGTAAGCAATGATGGTTAAGCTGAGTCCTAGTTTATAGGGTACTCTTATCAGCACTGCTCCATTGCTTTTGGTTACTGTCGAATTGGTCTTCGTGTAGTTTACAAACACTTCTACAACTGCTTGACTCAGGTACTGGCGACTGATGATGTCATTCACCTGGACTTTCAGCATAAATACAGACACTGGAAGAGAAAAAGGCCAGAAATGCCAGCATGTTAGATCCCAGGATACATGTCACTATCATTTAAATGCCTTTTAGACATCTGAGTAATGGTACAAAACTGCCGATACTTTAGGAAATACAAAGATAAGGAAGAATCAATAGAAAGAGGTGTAAAAATTTCCAACAAGTTCATTATTTTTAATACAACTGAATAAATTTGAATTTATTGTTAAGGCATGGAATTATTACTCCAATTTTTCTTCTGCCAATTAAAGGAAGAAAGAGCAGTGAAAAATGGAAAGACATAGGTTCTCTCTTCAGGAAAATACATTTTTACTATGTCTTACTAATTCTAATCCTATCAAGTTATACAGATTTAACATTAAATCAAAAGTCAGTCAAAGTTCTCAGGATAAAATGATATCTAACCAAACCCATAACTGCAGGGTCAGCTACTTCATTTTGTTCTGTTGCCTGGAAAGCAAGAGGTGTTTTTCAGGTCCAAACATACAAAGCATCAAACAAGAATCTTTCTCTAAATAATCAAAAAGCATTATCCACTAAATATATGATAAAACACAGTAACATAATAGATTATGGAAAAAGAGAAATTAAAGCTTCTTTCTACTTAAACCTCCAGCCTTACTCTCAAGTACCAATCTCAACAATGTGTTCGTGGGTTTACCAGTGACAATGTCTAATTTTGATAAAGAATTTGTATCACCACGGAATGCCTTTGCAAGCCTGCATCACAAGGCCTTTGACAAAGATGCCTTCTCTCCCACTAAAAATGAGCCTTGAAGCTCCACCTCTGACATTCCCTAGGTGCGTGGCCTTGTTAAGTGACCTCCCTAAGTCTATTTGCTCATCTGTAAAATTGTGAGCATAGTGTCTGCTTTACAAAGTGAATAAAATGAAATAATGCAAATAATGTGCTCAGCATAGTGTTCAGTTGTCAGTTAATATCATTATTAATAATAAAAATTATTACTTCACAATTGGAGGCCACTTCACAAGCACTAGAGTACATCAGTAGAAGTGCCTCATAAGGATTGCTTATAGTGCTACACATTTGCATAGGAGACATTTTTACTCAAAATAATTTTTAGCAAGAACAACAACCAAGTTTAAAAAAATATCCCAGTCACTATTGATTGAGCCACAATAGTATCACTACCAAGTTGCTGTTATGCCTTATCTACTTTAACTTTGTTAAAATAAACTAGATTTTAAATTGCATTTTAAATACAAATACTGGAACCACCATAACAATTGGCCAGTGCTAGTAAGAAATGATCCTGAAAGTTAGACAAAGGCTCTGTTCCTTTCAAGAATCTAAAATGAGTTTCAACGTTATCCAAGTATAATTCTTTATGTATTCAGACACAATCATGTTTTCAGTATATTTCTTCTTATATATGATAATAATTATTACCACAGTAAGAACTAAAATATGTTGTGGGTTAAAGAGCCAGGCATTGTTATTTTTTCGAGTGCATCATTCCATTTACTCTTCAAAATACCCTCATTAGAGAGACACTATTGTTTTCCTCATCTATTGGTAAGTGCGGGTCAGTGAGGTTTGTAAGTCTGCTATGGCCAACCCACAGGAACTGGAGGAAACGGGCGAAGCTTGTGCTCCTAAACCATGGCACTGCCATTGCCTGATTACAGTCTTAAAAAAAGGCAACTCTAGTCCCAGTTCAGACTGTGGGAAGAATTAATTAGGAAAAGGAAAAAAAGGGGAAGACTATATTCTAAACAGTCATACCTTAAAATGATACCCCATTAGTCTGTCTGAAAAGTGTTACTTTCTAAGACAATAATCTTGTATATATTCAAATGTTAATATGCAGAATAGATTACAAGGAAAAATATAAGTAACTGAAGTTTATCCACACCTCTGCTTTCTCAGAATTTTAACAGTAGACAGCCTTGTGGGAGGTTAAATTATTTGTGAGTAGTCATTACTACCATTACTTTTAATACAAACATTCAAAAGCATCAGGTACTAAAAGGTCAACTAAGCCTTTCCCTTAATTTCAACTATTTTTCACATTATTTAACCATTTTTTCATGATATCAGCAGTTTGGCTCATTACCATGACTTCACTAAAATAAATAAAATCAGGTTTATAATCATTTAAAGTCAAAACATGAAAAGGGCCGGGAATAAATATATGTTTCTGGTGCCAAGGAACATATCGTCATGTATATTATCACCCACACACACAGGAAAACCTGAACGTCCCTCTGTAAAATATGGAACATTGAGTCATTTTGCCAATGAAGAAATGAGAGCTCTGACAAGTGATGCAAATGACTCCAAGTCTCACAGGCATCAAAAGGCTGTGTCAGCTTCCGAAGAACAACTCCAAAGCTCTCAGTGAACGACTCCAAAGCTCTCTTTACACTATGTTACATATAGTAAGTCTTGGGGGTCACACTACTAAAATTAATTCAAGGAATGTGTGATCGTAATCATCATTGAAACTTCAATTCATATATGATAACAGCAATTAAAAAGGGAAGCAAATGTATTCCCATATACACATGGATGCCAAACCATGGTTTCAAACTCCAGTGGAAAATATACCTCTTGAGTGAAAAATTGGAAGTTGTAATATATATGACATGATGGCTCCCCGACCAAATGTACTGCAGTAGGTCCACTTACTACAGTAAGCAACTTATGTGTAGAGGACAAGTAGCTGCTGCTCAATTCAAAATAGTTCCCCTGGCCACCTGCTCCTAATTCCCTAGACCAAATTTATTGAGCTATTGGTAGAAAGCATTGACTAATGTGGGTCAGGTAGATTTTGTCTGTCAGGACCTTGAAATGTGACTAAAGAAACAGAGAGGTGAATAGAAAATTGAAAACAACAACAACAAAAAACAACAAAAAAGAGGCTCAGAGGCTAATTGTTGGTGGAGCTGAACCATCTAAGACAGTCTGAGTTCCCACCCACTAGGCTTTCCGTGTTTCCCTGGTCCCTCTGCTTTCACAAGCTGGGCTGTGCAGCCCTACCTGCTGATCCATGAGCTCTTCCATAAGCCCTCCCAAAAGTCCTTTTACCTCTTGTAGACAGAGTCAGACTCTGTTGCCCTCTTCCAAAGCAAGAACGTTAATGATAGTGTACAACTGTAAATCTAGGATATTTACTAGGCTACTCTCTTACAAGAGAGGACAAAGGAAGGAAGGATAATGTTATGTACAAAGAAACATGATCTATGCGATGAAGACAGCACATAACTAAAAGATAAGGGACTCAGGATTCCCTATTAAAATTTGATAATGAGTCTTATTTAAACTAAATATACCTACAATGGCTGCTTCAATAGCATGTTCAGGAATGACACACATAGAGAATTTTTATTAATCCATTTGCTGTAAAGACTAATTTCAAAAATTCTCAGAGCCTTTGGATTTGTGGACAAATTCCAGTATGTAGTAAGATCTTAAGCTAAATTCATCTTTTAAAAAATTCTGTACACTCCATCTGTTTCATCCTTGCAAAAGCACCATTGCCAAAATAAGACACACTGAAACCTCTTGATGTTCTGAAACTGCTTGATTTATAAAATGTTTTCTAAAAGGTTTCTTAATCCACAATATATTTTTCATATGCAATAATAATATTCATATAAATTCGATGAGAAAATGAATATCAAGGTCAGAAAAAACGATTTGCAAAGGTCAAAACTTGGCTACCAAAATCAGTCTTCATCTCTGTGGGGATCCCCTGTATCTGTACCTTAGAGCAGAGGTCCCCAACCCTGGGCCTCGGACCCATGCTGGTCAGTGGCCTGTTAGGAGCCGGACCATGAAGAAAGCTCACATGAGCTCTGCCTCCTGCCCGCCCCTTCCTTGGAAAGATCAGTCTGTGGTGCCAAAAAGGTTGGGGACCACTGCCTAGAGCACTTTATAGGGTAAGCACACAATGAAGGCCTGACTAGGAGCATCTTTCTACCTCAAACTGGAAAAAACTATTGATATTTGAGTGATACCACGTCCCAGAGCCACACCACATCGAGGACTAGACATTTTACACAACAATACAACCATGAAAGTGTCCAGGTTCATCTTAATACAAGTGTGCAAGACATTTTCCCTGATTTATTGCAAGGAAACTGAGGCAACAATTGCACAGTTAAGAAAGAGCCCTGGCTGGTGTGGTTCTGTGGATTGAGTGCCGCCTGTGAACCAAAAGGTCTCTGGTTCTGTTCCCAGTCACTGCACATGCCTGGGCTGTGAGGCAGGCCCATTAGAGGACATGAGAGAGGCAACTGATTGATGTTTTCCTTTCTTTCTCCCTCCCTTCCCCTATCTCTAAAAATAAATAAATAAAATCTTTTAAGAAATGTATTTTTTAAAAAGTAAGATATCAGTCAGCAGGGTTAACAGATGGATTCATCTGACTCTGAGTCATAAGTGTTTTACCCACACATCCCTCATTGAGAACCTTAGGAATTTGGTTTTCATCATCATTTACTAGCTTACTTGTCTCCTCCTAGCCTCCCAGCCAGTGCTGAGAAGGAAGTGCTCCCTTGTGGACTCTCCGTCACTCACCCTCCCTCCTCAGCCTGGTTTGTGAGGCACCCCCCACCCCACAAGCAGCTGCAAAAATAGCATTAAAACCAAACAAAACCAAAAACCTCAACTGAAAGCCTGGTCAAAACAATTAAAGGGACTCAAACAACCCTTTTCCTCCAAATGAAAGAAAAGTTACAAAGAATTACCTGCCCATGACTTAAAATAGGATGATCTGGACTACTGTGATGTCAAGTTTGACCAGGCAAACGAGGCTGGCAGCCAGAAGCAATACACATCCCTAACAATCCCCCTACTAGCTCTCTCTCCAGCGAGAATACGTTGGCATTTTGACTGGGCACATTCTGTGATTAAATATATGATTTTTCAACCAGAGCTGCTTTTGTCTCCATAATCTACTCACTCCTCTCCATTGTATTTTCAGCTTTCTATGCACATATTATTTTCTCTGTCACTTAATTATAATCATTATGTCTTGCCCACATAATCTTCTTTTCACTATGTCACCATTGGTTTTAAAATGGTTCAATATCAAATGATTTCAACTGCACCCTTAGAAAACATATAATCTAAATGTTGAGAAATAAGTAACAATAAAATACACGTCCATGAGCAAGGTCCTGAAATTGCTGGGAAAGATTTAAATATCTAGCACATAATTACAAGTGCCATTAAGTAGTGAAAATCACTAAGATTCAAAAGGTAATAATACATATAGAGAAATGTTCTTGAAAAAAGCCCATCAGAACCAACAACATGGTATGGTTTTGCCACAGGACCCAGATAGATAATTCAAAGTGCAGGAGAAGTTTAAAAATATTGCTAACTTTTTATTTGGATGATGGCATCTAGAGCTTGAAGTGGGGTGAGGTGATAAATTACAATCTCACTTCCTTTCAAAAGAATTTGACATCATCTTATTATACAGCTACCATTATGCAGGTTTCAACTGTGCCCATGGAGAAACCACTTATTTTCAGACTTCTCTACAAAACCTAGCCTTTTTTCATTGTGTTTCAAGCATCTATGATAATTTCATTTTATATACAGTGAATATTTTCCTCTCTAGAAATATGCGAACAATACAGTAGGTGTTTAAAGTTTTATAAACAGGTCAAATTTTTAAAATCTAAACTATTTCAAAAATAAATGAATTCAAAAACCTATACTGAGGTTTATGCATTCTAATAAAATCTGGAAAAAATGAAGAGCACAAAAATACAGTGGAATGAAATAGTTGGTTGGGATCAATTTGAAATGTTCAGATATATTAAGTCACCCAATAAAATGTTTATTGACTGCCTACTGTTGGCCAGATCAGCATTAGCTAGATATTAGGGGACACAAACATTAATAAGACATGGTCTTAACTTGAGGAAGTTCTAAGGAAGCAACGTATGAAAAAAATATAATTATCTGCTACTACCATAAAAGATATTTTTTTGTTTTTAACATTTTTTATCATTCAAGTACAATTTTCTGCCTTTACCCCCACACTTCCCCACCCCGAATAAAAGAGGTTTTTAAAAAGCAATATTGAATCACAAACAAGAGAAGAATTTTCTATAGTACCTAATATAGTCTTCCATGAAATTATGTACAAATTAATACAGAATCAAAATGTTTAGCAATTCCTATAAGTATCAATCCCAAAGAAAGATGCCTGCACTACCATGCTCAGTGCAGCTTTATCTGCAATAGCAAAATAGACATGGAAACATCCTAAATGTCCACCAGTGGATGAACAGATAAAGAAAATATGGTGTGTACACACAATGGATATTATTCAGCCCTGAAAAGAGGAAAATGCTGACATGTGCAACAACATGGATGTACTTGGAGAACATTATACTAAGTGGCATAAGCCAGACAGAGAGACAAACAACGTATGATCTAACTTACATGCAGAACCTAAAATAGTCAAACCAATAGAAGCAGAGAGTAGAATGGTGATTGCCAGGGGCTGGGGGAGAGGAACAACGGGGAGCCTATGACCAAAGGATATGAGGCTTCAGTTATGCAAGATGTACAGGTGCTGGAGACCCACACAGCATAGTGCAGATTGCTAGCAATACCATATTATCCACTTTAACTTTCCTAAGAGGATAGATCTTACTTAATTGTTCTTACCACAAAATAAATAATAATATGGACAGAAAGAAACTTTGGGAGGTGATAGATATGCCTATGGCCTTGATGATAGTGATGCTTTCACACATGTGTACTTATCCCTAGGCTCTAGTTATAGACATATATGTACAACTTTTTACATGTCAATCACATGTCAATAAAGTGGTTTTAAAAAAATAAGTATCAGCCCTGGCTTGTGTGGCTCAGTGGATTCAGTGCTGGCCTGTAAATCAAAGGCCTGCACGTTTCATTGCCACTCAGGGCACACGCCTGGGTTGCAGGCCAGGTCCCCACTAAGGGGCGTGTGAGAGGCAACCACACATTGATGTTTCTCTCCCTCTCTTTCTCCTTCCCTTCCCCTCTCTAAAAATAAAGTCTTTAAAAATAATAAAAATTTTAAAAGTATAAAAATGTGGATCTAATAGATTTTAAAATCAGTTCACAACGTCATTACTTGAACAGGGAAATACCATTTTGAGTTCAGATCTCCAAAGGTCCTGCTCATTCATTCTCTCCTGTTTTTCATAAATCACTGACTTGATGGTAAGAATCCCAAAGATGCCAAATTTCTGGCAATAACCCAAACCAGGCCTTCCTGGGGGCATTCAGAGGCCTAGTTCACTCTTCACCAACCATTTTCATACGATATTCTATCACAGTAACCTTATTTGAGAGCTAACTATATGAATATCTTAAGATGTAAACAGAAAACGTCTAGCTCCAAATTTAAACATCTATATATTTAACCCTTTAGTAGAGACATAACAATCACAATTTCACTAAGAGAATATTCAATTAATTCAAAATCTAAAATCTGGCCACTGCCTCTCTTTCCAGCCTTATCTAATCATATTCTTTTATCCAGGATTGGTAAATGATGACCTGCTGGCTAACTCTGACCCACTGCCTATGCCTGTAAATAAAGTTTTATTGGAACACTGCCACATCATTCATTTATGTATTGCTGTAAGAGCAGAGCTGATAGCTGCTTCAGAGGCCATGTGGCCTGTACAGACTACTTACTACCTGACACGTCACAGAAAAAAATCTGCTGACCTCTGCTCTACACCGGCACATAAATCGGTCACTGATCATCACCAAAGACCGACCCACTTTCTGCTATATTTCTTCCTTTCCGTTATCCAACATATTTTTATTTCAATCTTTATCTGTCAAAATCCTAATTCATCCTTCAAAGTCTAGCTCAAATGCACCCTCTTCAAATAAACCTGCCCTTACCCCAGCCAGATGGAGTCTTCTTTTCTGTACTGACCGGTCAAATAGTACATCATACATGCTAGTGTGTGTTTGCTTTTCTGTGTCTTTGTCTCCTCTCTCCATAAGAGCAAGCTTCCTGGTAGCCCATATTGCTTCAAACTCAGCCTGTGTTTTGAAGAGTTTAGTAAGGGGTTTGGTATGCAGGCACCACATGAATGGAAAGTAGAGAGGAAGAAGGGAAGGAAGAAGAGATGGGTAGGAGAAGAAGAGAGAAGACACCAAGGGAGAGAGGTAGAGAAAGGAAAACAGAGAAGTGGCTGAGCACCCGGAGGGATAACTGTAGGATATCCACTTGAAGCTACAGCCAGTTTTCTAGCCCCAGTATTCAGTGAGATTTTGAGCTTAATCCCACAATTGCCAGTGAGAAACAAATGATCATATCCATCGTAACAACAAATAAATACTAAGATTCCTTTTACTTTTGGAAATTAATACTTTTCCTTCTTTTCCATAAGAATATTTAACTTGGAGGTTTTAACTAGAGAATACATAATTAGCAAAATTTTCAAAGTAAATACAATGCAGCTGTATTACAGCAAAGATTAAATTTTTAAAATATACTTTTATGATTACCGAACAATGCCAATAAAGCCATTTTACAATTCTTTCTCCCAGGGTACCAGCACAATCTCCTATTGAATAGGAAGGAAGGCTGAAGGTTTAGAAAAGAGTGAGGACAACAAAGGAGCTTATAAAGAAAAAGGACCACATTATTCCACATTCTGCAAAGCAGAGTGGAAGGGCTTCAACAGTGTGATCTTTACAGCATTTCAAACATGGACACATAGCCTCTGTCTTTTAAAGGAACAAAAAGTGCTGAACTAAAGGGGGAAAAAACATAGGAGAGTAGAAAAGCCTCCTTTTCACTGGTCAAGCACCAGATTGAATCCAAAATTCTTACTGGCTTTTGAGTTTATAAGAAAAAAAATCTGTGCCTGTTTGAAACAAAAACTAACTTATTTGCAGTACATCAAATCTAAGAAGACTACGACATAATTAGGACATGATCTCAAGGGATGGAAAATGTAACAGTGCAAATAAAATACATATTTTCCCCAGGAGGACTAACAAGCTTAAGTGAATGTGAGTCCCCAAAACTAATGAAATGAATAACGTAAAAAGAGTCCTTACAACTTAAGAATGAATCCATTGCAGTCAACTCAACAGGGTACAAACGAGAGAGCCGAGCTGTCAGTATTTGGACTATTTCTTCTCACCACCCCAAAGGGCCCTTTTCCTCAATGGACAAAAATCAAACTCAAGTTCCTAAAATATAATGTCCAAGCTCACTCGACAGGCATTTATCATTCTCATTTCTATCTTTTCTTCCCAATTTTTCATCGTGCCTTGGAATCCCTTACAATTATTCATTCACTCACTCACAAATTTATTCAATATACACTTATTACTCTCTAAATATGTAGGCACAAAATATGGAGCAACAGAAGAATCTACAGCCTAATGAGGGAAAGTTAAGGGGCACTTTTTAATTGAAGTGTTTGAAAATGCACTGGTCCTGGCTGCCAAAGAAGTACTGGGCACCTAATTCAGACTAAAGTGGATGAGAGGGCTGCTCTGTGGAGGAAAAACCAGAACTGAGTTTTGAAGCAGGGGGGTTGGGGAAGGCTGAATGGGATAGCCCCCTAAAACCTGGAATTCAATCACTGATATTCATTCCTATGACTCAGCTCTGACATCACCTCCACACTGACCTTCTTGGGGTCACCACACCCAGTTCCAGGCGTGGGGGTATACCGCAGGATAAGAGGAACTGGGTTTCCTCCTCCTTTGTATGATGCATCATAGCTCAACCCTGTGTTATCAGGGTTGTGTTTGACATCATAGATGAGAAACGAAAGACTGAAAGAAGTGAGATTTTATTTTCTGAGGGAACTCAGCAACATTTTTAGAAGACTGAGGAAAGTACAGGGAGGTTAAGAAGAGTATGTGAAGATTGCCAAAAACAAACCAGCAAGTTGACAAAACGTGAGAAACATATCTTCCCCATGTCCTTGTCTGATGTTGTGTCCACCGCATCTGAGCTCACTCTCCCCTCCCCCTTCTCTCCTTCTGCCCCACATTGCCCCTGTGTACTGCCTTGAGCATGCCAGGCACGTCCCCACCTCTGGGTCTTCACATAGGCTGTTCCTTCTCCCTAAAAGTATCTTCCCCCAGATGTCCAAGTAGCTTACTTCCTTACAGTCTTTGTAAAAATTACACTTCTAACTCCTACCCTCTTAAGCCCTCTTATCTGAAGTTTCAGGGGTCACAAGACCACTTTTAAGTTCAATGATTCATCAGAGAGTCTCATGCCACTGACGACTAAAATTTATCACAGCAAAGAATGAAGAGTGAAAATAACAGGAAAAATAAACACCTCAGTTAAGCCCAGACAGGTCAGGCATGAGGTTCTAAGTTCTTCCTCTACTGGAAAAGCCCAGGACACAAGTTCTCTCTTAGGTACAGGGACACATGCAAAGTGTCTCTTTGTGAAAAGGGTGGGAAGGAGCAGCCAACAGAGTTTAAGGTCCAAGGTTGGCATGGAGGCACTGGTTATGCAGACCCATTCCTGATAGGTAACCAGCCATGGCAACCGAAGAACAGATACACCAGGATGTAGAGCATGAACTTGCTAAGCAATCTTGACAGGTTAGAATGGTATGCCTCATTGCTCGAGCATATAAAACACCATCATTCATGAATAACATAAAGAACATTCCTAGGGCCATGTCCCCAGGGACTGGCCAAGGGGCAACTGTGGTTCCAGGCTCCCCTGGAGACTGGTAAGAACTGGGCAACCAAATGGGCTGTTAGCACTCCCTTCACAACCTAATCTATTTTTTTCCATATGGCATTTTTTACACACTATATAATTTACTCATTGTATTCATTTTCTGTTTACCGAAATGGTAGCTAAGTGAGGTCATACTTTGTCACTTATTACTGTATCCTCAAAATGTCAATTTCTATGAGTATTTTTGACTGAATGATTGAATTAATAAATGAATTCCTTATTCTGCTACCATTAAGTGAGACCAGTCACTCAGAATCACTTAACAACTGTCAGGGAGGATGCAAATATATAAAATGGAGTAGCTAAGCCCCAAAGTAGAGGGTGGCACAAGGGAAGATGTGTAAGCAACCATTTCTGTGCAAAGAACATTTGTGAGTTACGCACTTTAAGCAAAATAAATTCTTTGTTTCTTTACCACTTCTTTCAGTTACGTATTTAAGAGATACATTCATTCTTGTGATGTTGAGAAAGAACTTCAAAAAAGAGCATTAGGGTAATCCCTGTTGCTTTTCCTTGGAAACACAATTACATGTATGAAAATTAAGTCCTATTGGTCATTACCCAACTTTAAATAATTAATTAGAAAAATATTCTGCAGTAAATCACCAAGGAATCAAATTAAAGTTCGCAATAAGAATAGAAACAAGTAATGTAAGTGATAACATAAAGACCGCTGTAAAGAAAAAAGCCCCATTTGGGAAAATAGTAAAGAAAAGTTTAAATATAAAGTTGTTACAAAATCTATTTTGCACAAAATTTGATATCTTGATTGCTACTTTAAAGGAGTAATCCCTTAGGAATCTTTGAGTAGTACGTGTTTTCCCCCTCGGTGTTTCAGACATATTGATGATGGTACAATACATGGGAGTGACAAGACCACCTTTGGAGAAGTACCACTGAAGGGTCCCTCAAGTGAACTCTGGAAATCATGTTAGGTGTTAGCTCAAGCACAATACCCCCTTGGGGATGAATTAAGTGTGTATTACTTGAACTGGACTCCACATACTTGAGCCTCCTTTGCACCTTAATGGCTTGATATCCCTAAGTAGTCCCAACTTAGCATAATTGATGGATGAGTCTGGAGAGAACTATGGCATCCAGGCCAAAAGCATAATCAAGCTATTACTCTTTATATAATTAATATCTTGAAAAGGATTGAGCATACCAAACTCAAATGCCCCCCAGAATATTTTCCACCAAGTTTCTAGAAAGGATGTAATAGCTCCAAAAAGCAAATAACTGTAAAGTGTGATCACCAGTTTGAGCTACACAACTCTAAACCAAGGGACCTGGGTAAGAGAGAATTCCTTGTGAGAGTCCATGTTAACCCACTTCTCCAGAATGGGCTTTCAGGTAGGGTCAACTCTACCAACTGAGATGACCAATAGCAGCCTCCACCTTCTACCAAGAGACATGCCCATGGTAGCGTTCATTCTCATTCCAAATTCCAAGATCTTAGAAGGTGAGCAATGTCTAGCAAATATATACCATTAAGTAACTAGCAAATGTATTTTTTAAATGATTACTAAGTTGCTGGAAGTTGTTGTTTGGCCACAAACAAAAAAGTACTGATATACTGAAAAGGCTGTAAACCAAGATGCCTGGGAACTTCTGTGTTTAGGCAGCCATTTTATGCTACACTTTTATTACGCACCTATTATATGCAAAATCTGTATTAGTCACTATGAGAAACACTAAGAAATTAGTTGCCTTCAAATACATACATGAAAGAGTCAAATGGAAAGAGTGATAAAAACAAGAAAAGTGGATAAAATTGTTTGAAGGATCAGAAAACTATATGATTAAATTATACTGGTTAACAATGTTAAGCAAGAAATGAGTCATATGTAGGCTCTTAGTGTACATCTTCCTAAAAAGTGCCTGATTTCTTTATTGTCTACTCTTTACTCTATACTCTTTAGCAAGAATATTTCAGGAAACAATTATTCTTTGGGAAAAAAAACACATTTAGTATGGTAAACACCATTGTCTAATTATTTCTCAATGCATGACTAATTGCATGAATGAACAAATAAGTATTAAATGAAACATTTATAAAACCTCAACCTCAAGATTACCAAGTTACATAATGTGTTACCACTGTTACTTTTTCCAGAATGCTCAATTCTCTTGGCCTAGGGTACAGGTTCTCAAGCCTGTATACATGTTAAAATCACCAAGGGAACTTTTGCTATATTTCCAGGTCTCACTCCAGCCCAATTAATTCCAAATCCATTGCAGATGAGGTCCAGGGAAACACATTACCAAAAGGTCCTACATAATTTTTAGTGCATAGCCAAAGCTGAGAAACACTGACTTATAATATAAGTATGTCCTAAGGGAGTGGAATATGACCTGAAGTCATCCTCTTGAGTTCAATTGTTCTGTTTCTTTTTTTTTTAAGGCTCACACTTTTTTTAAAGACTTTATTTATTTATTTTTAGAGAGGGGAAGGGAGGGAGAAAGAGGGAGAAACATCAATGTGTGGTTGCCTCTCACGTGGCCCCCACTGGGGATGTGGCCTGCAACCCAAGCATGTACCCTGACTGGGAATCGAACCTGCAATGCTTTGATTTGCAGCCCACACTCAAACCACTGAGCTACACCAGCCAGGGCTGTTTCTTTTAATATAAAAAAAATTAAAGTACATATCTTTGCTTAAAATGGGCATGCACATTTATCTAAGTCTTGCCCTGTTCCCTCTGTCACTCACTCTTAGAGGCATAAGCACCCAGAGAATCAGAGATGCAGGATACTGACAGGAAAGAAAGCTGACCTTGGTAATTAATAATAATAATAATATATTATTATTATTAGTTTTTTAAATCAGTGATAGCTGTCATTTTCTAGTAATTTATTTTTGTCTCCCTCTCATACGCAAAGTACCTGGTTACCTCAGGGTTTGGTTTCACTGAGTATTTTTCATCAGTTCTTTTAATATTCTACATATAACATTTAGAAAAACAAAAAAATTGAGGAAGATATTTCCTAGTTTCTCAAAGTAACTTGGATTTCACCCAGTACTTTTTAAAAAGTTGATTTATAAAATTAACATCACACGGTATGTTTGTTTAAAACTGTGTACATGTTTATGCAAACATGAAGTAAGGTGTGAAGGAAACTGGATACAATGCACACAGTGAGCATGCGTTATAGGCAGGCAGGAAAACAGAAGACAGGCCAAGAAAGAATTATATAAGCTTTGTCTTTTGGTCAAGATTATATTGTGAACATGTATCCATGGTATGAAATATTTTTCAAAATTATAAAATTTCATTATTAAAAATATTCTATGGGTTGTTATTTTACTATTCTATTAGTGCATGTTTAGTCATTTCTAATTTTTCACATTTGCTAACAATGCTTTAACTAAAAATCCAAGTACATATTGAGTGGGCAAAAGTAGGTTTACAGCTGTTTATATGGAAAAGACAGTAATTAATAGGTAATCATACAAGAATAAATTCTGTGTTTCATGTACTCACAGTTATAAACCTACTTTTGCTCCCCCCCCGTGTATCTTCATCTGAATTTTCAGTTACTATTTCCTTGAGAAATAATAGGTCAAAGGCATAAACTGCTTAAAGCTTCTCGATACGTATTACACTAAAATGCTTTCCAGAATGTGATACCAATTTATACTGTAAACAAGAGAGTATCCATAATTGATGTTACTGTAGTCCATATATCAACATGGCTACTCCCGTCTCCCTGGGGAGTTCATATGAAAAACAATATACCGTAACATTTTGAAAGCATTCTATTTCCCTTTAATTTTACCTTTCGTTCCCACAATTTTAATTTTTTTTTCCTTCATGGCCTTTGGATAGTTTGAGAGAGGCTCTTAGGAAGAACACTAAATCCAAAAACCACAGCCTGACAAAAAAAAAAGCCCAAAACATACTAGTTAATTGTTTTGGGATTGCATGGGTGAATTCATGGACTTTATTCACAGAATAAAGTGAAAGGGACTTAATAAAACCTCCATTTTCCCTTTTAGAGAAGGCTTTCTCTCTTTGTTCTTTCTACATGCAAAGAATGTTTAAATCAATGCAGAGAAAAACAGACCTTATTTAGAACCTGCCAGACATGCTTCAGCATGTCTTTTCGAAAGGGATTGAAACCCACTGTCAGCATTTCATTTAAGCAGATAAGACCCACCCTGCTGGGAGAGTGGTTACATTTAAACAGAGTGGGTCCCAGCATTTTCTCCTATGCGTCTCTGACACCTTAGTATAAAGTGCAGCATTTTCCCTGTAGTTAGGCATATCAAAAGAATACTGACCAGTAAGTAGGGGCTAGAAGATCAAGCACCTAAAGCATTAGCACTGAATGAACCCACCAGAACATGAATGGGACACAGCCTAATGTTAGCAGCTAGCCAACATATTGTCAGGCCTGGAAATTTTAAGCAAAATGAATCATTCATGAATTTATTTTTTTAGTAAAAAAAAAAAACCCATAAAATTGAAAAATCTCAAAGGACAAAAGAAGATAGGACAATACATATGCAATATACCTTTTATATGAAAGAAAGGTTCAGAGGTAATGTCGCAGTTACTTAAAAAAATCCTGGTATCAATTAAATTCACCTCAACATTTATTAAATACTGGCCAGGCACTAGGTAAAGTGCCAGGTACAGTGGGAGCATATATGTTAAATTCTGTGTATTCAACACCTTCTTTGTGTCAGAAATTACACCATGCTGAACATTTATGTTACGCTATTATATTAAATGTTATCCAATTTCAGGTCTGAAGTAGTTGAAAACCTAGTGGGAAAAGCATATAGAAATGATATGAACAAACTATTATGGGTATACAGAAAATGGACACATGAATTCTAAGTAAGAAATGTGGGATATTTCCATGTATGAATTACACTGAAGCAGCAAAAGCATGTGAATTTTAAAATACAGAGTTGAGGCAAGGATGCCTCAGGACAGCATAAGAAAGGACACTGATGTTAAAAAAAAGGTGATGAATTCCATATTAAGGCAATGATAGGCAGTTGTAACAAGAAAGAAAAAAAACCGAGAACAATGGGAAAAGAGTGAATTTCAGTCCATCCTCTATGTAATGAAAGGATGAGCAGTGTGTGACAAGACCTTTTTAAGAGAAGTTAAAAAGACATCTCTGGGAGCAGTTTGTAAAATGGACTTGGATAGTGAGAAACTGCAGGTATCTACAGAAATAGTTTAGGATCAAGTAAAGAAAGTCAAAATTAGAGCAGAGGCAGTGTCAAAAAAAAAAAAGATGAGTAGCAAAAACATTTAGGATCTGGCAAATGACGTGATAGGGGCATTGAGGGAAATTTAAAATGTGAGATTGTTGAGCTTCAATGACTAGAACAGAAATAATATTCATTTATTTAACAATTATTTAATGACTACCTACTCATTGTGGATTAAGGTGATTGGCACTGGCAGTCAGCCAAACGCAAAAAGGCTGCGAGAGTCACTACTCTGTGGACTGAAAAAAGCAGGCCGCAGACACAGCAACAGACCCCTTCAACTGACAGTCAAGGCTGCTTCAGTACAGCAGGTGTGAATCGTTTATAAGAAGCCTGCTTACTTCAGTGAAGCTCAACCACCTCAATAAAATACTTTAGCCTGAAACTCAAACTATCTATATATAATGGAATAGAATAATTAGCATTAACTAAAAAGTCATAGAGTGAATTTGATTAAGTGAGCCATATTTGCAAATTACCCCTTAGGAAAAATTGATTTGTTTTTATTATTTCTGTTAGGCAAAGATATTAATCATACAGTGTAACCTTTATCTGACCTGGAACAACCTGGAAGAAAAGGAAGTCTAGGCCAAATAGGAAATTATAAGTGTTAAATATTAACTATGCAATAACAGTGTTCTATGTATCTTTTATACATTAACTCATCTCAAGTCTCACGAACCCATTTTAAGCACTGCTCTTCCCAGTTAAAAATGAGGAAAGAGGATTCAAAAAGGAACTTGCTCAAGGTCTCACTGCCAAAAAGTAATGAAGACAGTGTGATGCTCAACTGAAAACATGACTTTTTCTCAAACAGAAAAAGTGATGGCATCCTCTGTGATGTCAGCCATTACAGAGGATTTCAGAACACTAGATGGACTTGTATATAATTCTTTTCCCATATCAAGGAATGCTAAAAGCTGTATAGAGGCAATTTATTACAGGACCAAATACATTACTTTTTCCTACCCAAATGTTAATACAAGTGTCTCTGAAAAAGCTATATAATGATCAAATATCTGAAGTACTTAACCCTGAAAAATCACACATGAAAGAATAAAATAAGTTCTCACACTCCCCAGACAGACAGTTCTGTAACTATGAGAACAGGCAGCCACAGAAACAGGCTTTAAATACACTTAATCAATATATAACAGTGCTATATAGCCTTGGAACCACAAAGCTCGCATAACACTTATTCAGTCAATCAACCCTTGACAACCTGCCTCAGTAAATGCACTCCTGTAAGGTAGCCAATCAGTGACAAACACTCCTGAGCATCAGCCAATGGGAATGGACTCACTCCAATAACAGTGCCTCTAGGTGCTAACCAAAGAGCAAGCCTCATCTAAGAAGCCAACTTCTTCTGCTGGTGTCATCCCCCCACCACCTCTGAAAGTAGTCCAATGCCAGAACTCAATGCTTTCCCAAAACCCTGTGTAAGGTCAGTCTGCGGCTCTGTGGAGGGGAACTGTGCCTCCCCAGCACAGCTCTATCAAGAATTCAGCAATGAATTCAGCATGTTAAGCTTTTGTTTCAGAGAGCAAATGGTGTTCTCATCCTTTGACAAAAAGCATGCTGGTTCAGGCCCTAGCATATACTAAACACTTTATTTTTTTTAAAGATTTTATTTTTATTTTTAGAGAGGGAAGGGAGGGAGAGAGAGAGAGAGAGAGACAGAGAGAGAGAGAGAGAGAGAGAGGGAGAGAGAGAGAGAAACATCAATGGGCAGTTGCTGGGGGTTATGGCCTGCAACCCAGGAATGTACCCTGGCTGGGAATCGAACCTGGGACACTTTGGTTCCCAGCCCGCGCTCAATCCACAGAGCTACGTCAGCCAGAACACTTTATTTTTTACATTAATAATTTTGATAACATTCTTCTAAGACTAGTACTGCATCCTTCACACCAACAGTAGGTATGACATGACTAGGAATATCATTTTATTTGTGGATCATTTTCATTTTGAATGCTTTGAAAGCAACATTACTTCATAAATAAAATAATTTAAAAGAACCAAAATACACAAATAAAAATTATGATGTACAAAATACAAGTAACTGTAAATACTGAATAAAAAATAGAGGTGTGGTTTAAAGTTTCTAACATATCTCGAGAACTAAAGAATAAATATACACAGACTTTGAAGAATTTTTAAAAAGATTTAAATGATTTTACCTGAGGATACACAGTACAGCATAGAGCATATAATCAATGATATTATAATAACTATGTGTGGTGTCAGGGGCACACTAGACTTATCAGGGGAATTGCTTCGTGAGTTATACAAATGTCTAACCACTATGCATACACCTGAACCTAATATAATATTGAATGTAAAAATTTGAAAAATATTTCATTTCATACCTCTAACTCACACCTTACACAAAAATAAATTCCATATAAATTGAACACAAATTAACTGAAACAACATTTTAGAATTAAGTGCAGAGGTTTTATTTTTTTAATTACATCCAATTAGGAGAGGAACTTTTAAACCAGAACATAAATGTAATGATTCATAATTTTTGCTACTTTAAAATATAAAAAATTTTTCTACAAAAGACCTGAGAAAACAATGTTAAAGGACAAGCCAGTCACTGGAAAAGGAATCTAGCCCTGGCT
This sequence comes from Phyllostomus discolor, assembly GCF_004126475.2. Classification (NCBI taxonomy): domain Eukaryota; kingdom Metazoa; phylum Chordata; class Mammalia; order Chiroptera; family Phyllostomidae; genus Phyllostomus; species Phyllostomus discolor. Next base: position 39,584,787 of record NC_040906.2, read on the forward strand.
GGCATAGCTCAGGGGACTGAGCGCGGGCTGCGAACCAAAGTGTCGCAGGTTCAATTCCCCGTCAGGGTACATGCCTGGGTTGCAGACCATGACCCCCAGCAACCACACATTGATGTTTCTCTCTCTCTCTATCTCCCTCCCTTCCCTCTCTAAAAATAAATAAATAAAATCTTTAAAAAAAAGGAATCTACAAAACATATACACTACAAAGATTACTACTTAGAAAATATAAAGAACTAAAAAATAAAAAAATAACTAAAAAATCAATAAGGAAAATAAAGACTTCCCCAGAGAAAAACAGACAATGCAACTCACAGAAAAGGAACGTGGTAGAGGAAATATAGGAAATAATGTTGGACACTGGGGAAGGAAAAATACTTTTTCATCCTACCCTTAGATAGTTCTTCTGGCTGGACTAGTAATCAAAATGACAAAAGGCAGATTAACAAGAGAAAATCATATTTTAATACGTGCACACAGGAATTCACATAAGTATGAAAATTCCAAAGACAGAGGTAGAATGAGGTATATATGTCATTCTGGAAGGGGAAGTAGGGGTCTGGGACTTCAAAGGGAAGTATGGCAATTTACAAGACATTTGCTGGTCCATCCTGAAACAATGGAACACAGGGAAGACTTTTATCAAATGGGCTTTGCTAGGTTCCTCCCTATCACAAACTAGTTCATATTAAACCATATTTGTCTCTGATGATAGTTCCCTTCCTAGAGCAGGTCATCTATCTAATATCATTTAGGCAGTTAGAGGAAGGTTAAGAGTTTCTCCTGGGTCTTTTGTTTCTTAAAAGTAATCAGCTTAAAATAATCCATACCCCAAAAGGCATATGAAGACTGTCCAGAAAAAATCAAGCCATTGTTACTATAATGAGAACAGTTTGAGTGATGTTGATGTTACTTGGCAGCCAAGGAAAGTGGACTGGAATGCACATGTGTGAACAATGACAACTTCACTGTACTAGTCAGTGGGGGGTGGTAGACACCATTGAGTATGTGTACTGTATGACTGTCACATTCAAAATGACTAAGACAGTACAGCAACAAATCTGCATCATATTTTGTGTTAAGCTTGAACATTCACTGTGGAAACTATTCAGATGATTCAGAAGACCACAGCTATGGGCAACATGGTGCCAGGCAGCTTCACCATCACAGCATGCTGGCTCATACATCATGTCTCATGCAAAGTTTTTTGGTAAAACATCAAATCACCCAGGTGACTAAGCCCCCCTACAGCCCAGATTTGGCACCCTGCAACTTCTGGGTTTTCCTAAAACTAAAATCACCTTTGAAAGGGAAGAGATTTCAGATGGTCAGTGAGATTCAGGAAAATACGATGGGGCAGCTGATGGTGATTGGGAGAACTGTGTGAGATCCCAAGGTGCCTACTTTGAAGGGGACTGAGGTGTCATTGTCCTATGTACAATGTTTCTTGTAGCTTGTATCTCCTTCAATACATGTCTCTTATTTTTCATAGTACAGGCTGGATGCCTTCTGGGCAAACTCTGCTCCCCCGCAACACTTATCTACAACCAGAGAAATGCAAATTCTACAGCCACTTTTGATAGCAATTTGTACAGACCTAGAGACACTGAAAAGGTAGACACCATATAGCTCAGCAATACCATTTCTCTGTATGAGAAATTCTTATACATGTTGAAAAGGAGACATGCCTACTGGATTGATCACTGCACACTGCGTAACAACAAAACACTGGATAAGCCGTAACTGTCCATCAGTTTCATTTATTTATACAATGGAATTTTACGCAGTCACAAAATTGAATTAATGAGATGCGAATGTATCAGCACAGGAGGTCCCCCAAGCATGACACTGAATGAAAAAAACAAACTCCAAAATGGTATTATAACAGGTACATACACTTATTACAGTTTTTTTTTTTTTTAACAGAAAGATTGACACCAATTTCAGGACAGTAATTAATTCTGGGTAATGAGGGAAAGGGAAGAGAGGAGAGTTTGATTCTATCTTTAATCTTTCCTTCTTAAAAAGAGAGACAGAAATCTAAAGCAAACAGAGAAAAAAGCTAATATTTGATTAATTTCAGTGATGAGTATTTGGTGTCTATTATACAGGCTACATTTCTATATGTGCAGAATCTTCCATAATTAGGATGAAAAATTTTTAAATGAAAACATAATAAAAATGGGAAATTTTATTCCTATAGTAAATATGTAATATAAAAATATAAACCAAAATCTTAATTTCTATTTCCTGCCTTAAACTCTACCACCTAGCCTTCCATTTAGAGACACTCAGAAAAAAGAAAGTCTCCTCATTCCTTCCCAGCCACTCCCTTTTTTGTAGATTATAAACCTGTGCTGGTTAACAAGCAGGTAATTAAGCCATAATTCAGTCCCTAAATAAATGAAAGTTTGTCTCTCCTTACCTCGTGTTACAGCACTCTGAAACTCTAATGGGCACACTATGCTATCTCGTCTTATATTTATATACGTTTATACTCTCTCTGCCTATAATCGTTAGGTATCTTGGGAGCAAAAAACTTACTCTTCAAAGTTCCTTCAAAAAGTCAGAGACTCTATATTAAATGTTCATCTGTACTTGCTATACTGAATTTAAGTGTATACATGCCCATCTCTATTTGACCATTTAAATAATTTTCCACTTTAGAATTTCAGTATACCATACTTAATTTTAATTACTAACTCTATAGAGTAAGAAATTACCACCTCTAAAGTAAGTTTTTCTAATTCCTTCTCTTATGACAAAGCCTGAGAGGAAACTGCGTTAGGTTAAGAACTCATGACAGAGGTCAAATCTTAATTCAGCCATCAATTTAGACACAGCTGCCTTATTAGCCTTTGCCACATATGTCAATGAATTCCACCCAACCAATCAAGAAGCAAACATCTGGCCATCGATCCAACCACTCAGGAAGCGGTTACTGTGATCCCAATACGAAGCCAGGTCAAGGAGGCATTCCCAACGTTTGCCAGGCGCTAAAAGTATAAAGCAAAAAAAGATCTATTTGACATGGCTGAAGCCTTTGTTTTCGGTTACATTCAAAGTGGACTAAAAATAATTCCTAAACAACTTGCTCTGATTTATTTTTGTCCTAGCAACTTTTGAAACCTTCATCTGTTTGTTTGTTTTTAATTTGGACAGAACCTATATTGTGATGAGAAATTTTTAGTGAACAGCTCATGAATTCAATTTGACTGTTATAATTCATGACTTTCTTGCTTCCTACATAGAGAAATAAAAATGACAAATAATTTCTGAACATTTTTCTCTTAATGTGTAGTTTATAATTCTATTCCATTCTTTCATCCCATCTTTTAAAGAAAACTCCTTAAAGTATTGTTTTGCTTGTAAATACTGTCAACATTAGAAAATTTTAAACTGGTTAGACGGGCACCAGCCATACCAATCTGAAAATTCAAGCAGCCTGGAATTTTATAGAACACAATCTTCTAAATCTAATCAATATGTTAATCAATCAGCTGCCTCCATTATGCTGTGGATGTCCTTCTCTGCTGCGGAGTAGTAACCGCAATACTAGAGAGAAATAATGTACTACTCCTCTGAGGTATGTTGTCAAAAATAAATAAGATTTCATCTGCTTTGAAACTTGAAACGAGTGTTTCAAGACACACCATTCTAATGGACACAAAATTCTGGGCAGCACAAGGCCGAGCCTGGCAAAGAGGAGAAGGAAGGCTGCAAAACATCCTTGTTTTTCCCTAAAGAAACGCTCTTTTCAATACAAAGTTTTCCAAAAGGAGCAGAGCCAGTATTTGTTGGCTTACGTGTATGCTCAGAATATTTGAGCTCATATTAAGATTTTCTAGATGAAAAAAAATTAATAAAAACTACTGTTTTAATTCAGCCTTTCTTAGAGCCAATATTTCTTCTCAGCAAAACAAAAGGAATCAATATAATAGTGAAAACCTGGAACTCACAATATGCCACGCCGATTTTTGGCTTTCAAATAGAGTTCGTTTGCTTGCTTGCTTTTAGATAATGTTCCAAAGACAATGTTGCTTCTAGGTTGTTTTAAAAGAAAAACAGTAATTTTATTCCAGAAGATGCTTTAATAGTCATATTACACAAACTTTTATGTACTTTGAGAATCAATTTACAGGAAATACAATGAAACAATGAAAACAAATCCAGTCTCATTTACTAGAAAGCTGTAAAACTAGAATGTTACCTTTTCTGTCTGTCTATGTCACCTTTACTAACCTAATATCAGAATATAGATGAAGACAATATTCATACTTCTAAAATATTTAATATACTAAATATTGTCTCTAATGGTAACAATAATTTATAAGTATCTGTTAAGTTACTTTCACATACATCAACTCTAATACTTAGCAATTTTGCAGGGTAAGTCCCAATTTCTCTGTCTCAGAGGAAGTTTAATGAGCATGCCCAAGAACACACTTAAGAAGAGACCAGATTTTGAAGTCCAGTTGCCCAAAGCCCATGCTCGAGCCACCGAACCACTCAGCCCTATAATGACCCTTCCCTGGTGAAGACATCCACCACAAAAGAGCCCGTGTTGAGGGCACAGAAACTGAAACCAGGGTTCTGCCCTGACCAACCATACCTGGGCCCTCCTCCCTTTACGACCTGTCCCACGGCCCTCTTGGGCCACCCCCTCCAGGCAGCAACACTGGCCTTGGTACATGTCTCTAATGTACCCAGGCCTTCCCTCTGCAACATCACTGTCATGAACTACTACTATTCAGCCAGTCACCAAGCTTTTCAAGTGTCAAGAAAATAGTTTGACTGCCCTCATTTATGATGCTTTTAGTGGCAAAGAGAACTTTTATTTGATAATTATTGAGAGCCAATTAATTAAATGCACTTGTTTGCAATGTAGTTTTAGAAATTTGTTTTTAAAAGTCAGAGGCCCTGGGGCAGTATTTTGAGGATAAAAATAAATTCCTGTGTGGAATCCTAAACTACTAAATCAGTACTGTAAAGTGACAGGAAAGATGGAGGTGAGAAAAGGAGGGGAACAGGTATGAGAGGCATGAGATTATCATCCTGGACCAAAAGGCGACAAAACTAAGTGCTAATGAGGGGCAAAAAATAAAGGTAGGTGTGGAAAGAAACAAAAAGCAGAAAAGGAAGGAAAATGACCCTAAAAAGTGCTCCAGGTTTAAGAATTATACATTGGTATATTACTATCAATATCATGACTGACAGTTCTCAATCTTAAAGCATCATATAGCATTCAACTCATCATCTTCCAATTCATTTTAATACATCATTTGTCCCACACTCATAAATCTAAGAACATTTTTTAATTAGAATGAATTTTGAAGTACCTATTATGTGACCAGCACTGTGATAAACATGTACATGATTAAGTACATAAATAACACAAGATACTTAGTTCCTTAGATATTTCTCTTAACATATACAATCATAACATGTTATGAACCAACATGGTTTTATTGAGCACTTACTGAGTGTTAGGCATTCTGCAATGTGAAATGGGTGAATGAATATATTTTGGCTCCGAAGGAATTCAGACACTCATGAGAGACAAAATAAACACACCAGAAACAATTACAGACTGACTTAAATGAACATATTATCAAGGACTGAATCATCAAATGCAGATTATAAGATCTAGTAGGAGAAAAATAACTATGGGCCAGAACAGCTTCGTGGAGAAAGTAGAGCTGAGCTGGTTTCTGGTGGAGTTAGGGATAGACAGAGGTAGGGCAGTCCCAGTGAGGAGAGAAAAGTCTGCACATTTAAAATTTGCTTGGAATTAGGACTCAGTTTAGAAAATAACCTATTAAGCAAGTTGAGACTTTTGGATTGAAAAGAAATCCAAACAGAATTTTCTGAGGCAAAAATAGAAATTTATCAGCTCGTGAAACCCAACCATCCAATTGGACCTTGGGAATGGCTTGGGCCAGGAGCTCCATCCCTATGCCCTGGCCTCACCCTTTCTGCTCAGAGGCTGCAGGCTTTTCCCACCTGGTAGGGAGAGAGGCTGATGACAACACTCACATTTCATCTTACCGTTTCCATGATCACATACAGGTGGATGCAGGTGGCATAAACAAAGGACAGGGAAAAGAGGCACCAGATAACTAAATATATACGCATCCACCATAAAAGTTACATGTAAAGAGATGACCAATGGGCAATGACCCAGGATCGGTAGGAAGTGACAAAAAACAAAATAAATGGAAAGCCTGTCAGAAGCTCTTATTACATAGAGCAATGTAGCTAAAATGCTACCTTTATACAAAAGTCAGTCACCACAACCTGGCAGACATGTAAATTTGCACAAACATTAATAAAACATTTGCATAAACATAACAAGCCAATAAAAGTAAAACCTTAAGAATTTGCCACATAAATCTATAAAATTCATTCATTCATGATTTGAAGTTCAATACCTTTTCCTCATTTTTATATAGCTTATTAAAAAGTTGTAAATAATTGTTTTACCATTTCAAAGACATTACTTGCTCACTGAAAGTTACTCAGACTTCCAGAGATGCATGCGGAAGCTTGCAGGGATGAAAAGTCAAGATGAATACAACTACATGTCAACTGGTTCTGCAGTGCAGTTTGTGTGCACAGAAAGACAATGATAGAGATAAAGCAAATATAACAAAATTTTAGTACTACTGCATCTTGGTATAAGATATATGAATATTCCTTATACTACTTTAATTTTTGGTATATCTCAAAGTACTCATTATAAAAGGTTGGAGACTAACAGAAGGCTTCGAATTTCAACAACAATATGAAAGCTTAAGAAAAGAAAGGAAAATGCAATAAGGGTATGGTTTGAGTTAGAGGGAGGAAAAAATGGGGAGCCCTGATAGATCAGTGTAACAGTCCAAACAGATGGAGTGGGGGACAGGATAAAGAAACTGTGAAAATAAAACAGAAGGAATGAACACTAAAAGACTGATGGATATTTTAAAAAGCTGAGTGAGTGACAGGTGAGTGTGGGAAAGGGAGAAGACAGAATCAATGATGACTGCAGGCTCTCCAGGTCAGACAATTGGAGAAAACACAGAAACAGATGAAGTCCAAAGTGGGAGCAGACCTGTTGGGTTAAGACAATGCCTTTCATTAAATAGATGTACATATTGCCTCTCCCATGTAAATACAGTTTGCATTGTGCATGGCGGCATTTGTAGTTTAATATCCTCCTTAGTCTTTGGAAGCCTAAAAGATAACATACCACCCAACTACCCTGAGAGGTGAGCGCACTGGGGCCAGAGCCCGAGGGAGAACAGCCAGTCAGCCCATATGTTCCCCCTGTTAAGCCACCTGTTCCAGTGTCTCAGTTCCTCTAGCCTGGAAGATTTACAGAACTTCAGACATTTAAAAAACTACAAAAACTACATGGCAGGGTGCTTTAAAGGGAAAGAGCAAATTTTGACTGTATCCACAGAAGTACATCAATGTGTATAGCTCAGAGTGAAGGGGACACCCTTTCTTGTGCTTTGGTCATTTTTGGCTAAATACCCTCTTGCTCTGAATACATCTCTAGGTTAACCTTAATGGAGAAAAACTTCATAACTACCTAACATTTCTATCTATTCATTTTCATAAATGTTCTGATTTAACAGAAAACCAGGCAACTGCTATGTGCCATTACATTTTTTGGAACTCTCAGTTCAGAGGGTACAACCAACAATCATTAACAAAATATATTTTTAAATCACTCACTCCCATGTGGTGGGGTGTGGAAGTGAAATCTGGGGTCCCTGAAGGGGAAAGAAGAGAAGACAAGTGGTTTCTGGGGAAATGGCCAGCAGGCTGGCACAGATGGCGGGGGAGAGAGGCTGCAGGAGACAGCGAGACACAACTGGCCTGTGTCGTCTTCATGCTGAGGACTGAGAAGAAAACAGCACAGTTTGGTCACCATGGTGGTGTCACACAGTTTTAACGACACAGGAAAGAATTTTTGTGCATATCGATGTAAAGACAAAAGGTTCCAATTGCTAGCTTATGGTAGATCTAAATTGATAGAAATCAGGGCTTGTGTTGGAATACTGAATTCAATTGCTTTATTTAAGAAAGGAGGATCTTCAAGAAATGTGAGTATGTGGAAGAAGCTACTTATTTTTTCTTTTCTAACAATATAGAATGATGAACCACAAAAGGAAGAAATATGAGGAATTCTAGAGAATACTTAAGCCACAGGCGAAGAGAATATATTGTCTTCACAGAAAGAAATGGAAAAATATAGATTTAGATCAAAAATAAGAAAAATTATATCCTTCTGCTTTTCCACATTCATCACTTTCAGGATGCTTTCTTCCACAAAAAAGGCCAAATTACTTTCCTCCAAAGCCACGTTTCCGGTGTCCCGTGCAGCCTTCTAATACAGAGCACTCATCACTCTCTGTTACCATCTGCAGTCTCTTTATCTATGTCCATGTTGGGAGTTCTCTGCAATCCGTGATGATGAAGTGCCTGGCAAATAGTACCCAATGAGTTTTGTTTAAAAAAAGAAAAAAATGAATGAAATCAGTCACTGCAGGATTTTTGTATGTTATCTTCAGCTCCATACATAGACCAACACATGTTGTGTTGAATTTGAATGAATCATAGTTTCTCTTTCCTGCCTACAACAGGCATTGTTCTTGGTCCAAAATCTATACACTTAGGCCACTTTACTCCAAAAGTCCCACAGCCTTTTCCCTACATAATACCCTTTTCAAATACATGCTCTCTAGAGAAGCCAGTTCAAGTTTGGAATGAAAGAAGATATTTAATTGCACAAATATTTAACTATATAGAGCCATTCATTTTCTCATTCAATAGCTATTTATATAGGAATTCAGCCCCAAGCAAAACATTACTGTGCCTGGCCTCATCTGGCTTCCGATCTAGAAAAGACAAATATGGAAATATGGAACAAGTACCTATCTACAGATCAATTACAGACCTCAAGCAAGTAAAAGGTGGTTATGAGAGTATATAGTAGAAAAATCTAGCACAGACTGGGAAGTCAAAGACCACTTGTATAAAAGAGGTGGCATTTAAGCTAATATCTGAAGCTCGAATGCATTAACCATGTGAATGGGATGTGTGTGCGCACATGTGTATTTTGGATCATGGAAGTATTATAAGCAGAGAAATATGTGTAAAGGCCCTAAGGTATAAAGCTTATCACATTCAAGGTAAGAGAAATGGTGCACAGTGATAAAGGAGGAGAGCAGTTGGAACTGAAACTGGGGTGGCAAATCATGCAAAGTCTTACAGGTCATCTTAAGACCTTCAGCCCTGGCTGGTGTGGCTCAGTGGATTGAGTGCTAGCCTTCAAACCAAAGGGTCCCAGGTTTGAGCCCCAGTCAGGGCACATGCCTGGGTTATGGGTCAGGTCCCCAGGAGTGGGTACATGAGAGGCAACCACACATTGACATTTCTCTCCCTTTCTTTCTCCCTCCCTTCCCCTCACTCTAAAAATAAATAAATAAAATCTTAAAAAAAAAGACCTTTACTTTGTTCTCAATGTCATGGGAAGCCTGATCAGATTTGTACTTAAAAATAAAACAATCACTCTAGGGAGAGGTGGATAATCCCCATAGTTGCTCTGGGGAATTCAGATTTTAGAGTTAATGTTGATAACCTGAGCTCAAGCATATGAGTGATGTGAGCTGCAGCAGGGGCACTAAAGATGGAGAAAAATACCAGGTGAGTAATACTTATGAGATAGACTGGCTGCAGTCTGACGACTGAACAGATGGAGAGGAAGGCAGAGGAAGTGGCAAGGACAGCACCCTCAACTCTGCTTTCTTGGCCAGTGGGGCACTTTATTGGTTTTTAAAAACAATAAGGACAATTTTTTTATGCTTGGAAGGGAGGTGGGAAATCAAGACTCAAGTCTTAGACATTTTAAACTGAAATACCTGTGACAAAGTCATCATAAAGATGTCAAGATAACTGGTAGATATATTCAGGAGCAACCTCTGGGGAGTCTTAACATATAGACGGTATTTAAAGAAACCAGAGTGGGTGAGATCACCTCATGAGAGGGGAGTGCGAAGAGTCACAGAATGTTAAAGGAAATGGAAAAATAAATTGTCTTTTTTTTTTTACTTTTAGGTTTTACAATATAAAGGTATTTTAATAACCTATATATTATAGTAATAGTCCATATATTATACTATCAAACACTTCATGGTTGTAATATTAAGTTTTAAATACCATTATTGTAAAGCACATTATTCAAGATGTATAGGCTTGTTACTGCATTATTGATAAGGAGTATTAACAGGAAAGAAAGGGCAGTGAATTCAGTCACCATATTTTCACCTGCCTTTGTCATACCTATATCTCTATGTTGCTGGATCCATGATGGGCCCCACATTCTGTCACCGCACATAGTCCCAGTCTATGAGCCAGTCCTTATATACAGGACTCATACATAGGGCAATGGGCACACTAAGACTTGGATTTGTCAAGGATGCCTAAATGTTTTCTACCTCCAGGTCTGTGCCCCATGCTGTTCTCTGAAGCTACAGCTTTCCAAGTCTCGACACATGCTATTATTTATCTTTGGAACATCAGAGTGTATTGAAATACAAATTTCTCCACTGGGATTTTCAAATGAAAGAAAAAATGCTGCACGATAAAGCTAGTTCTCAAAACAAAGAAATCTTTCACTCTGTTATTTGCTCTTCCAGTGTAATCAGTTATTAATGAAACCAGGGGAGGTATAGATCAAAAGGGTGAGGAAAATATGGGTTTCGCTGAGTTCAGAGGTGATACTACTAATTCCGAAAGCCTGGAACGGCACTGGTGATGAAAATAACAAGTTCAAAGGCAGATTTAAGTTGCTGTAGTCTGAAATTACTGTTTTGACCCCAAAACTGTTTAAAGGCCAAAGATTAAGACTTGTTTCAGCAGGTGTGGGATGGCTTAGGTTTTTATACATGCCTTCTTTGGAAATTAATAACAACCAGGGCAGGCCCTTATCTGCTAAGATCGACTGAGGTTTCTGATCAGACCTGGGGGGATTAGTTGACTCACAAAGTCATGAGAGCCCCGTTAAGGTTATTAACTTAATCTCAGTAACCCTACCCTTCAGTGGAACAAGGAGCCAAGATGCAGAGTTTCTGGATCGACTGCCAAAAATTTCTGAACAGAGGGTTTTCTCAGGTATTAGGTATCCCTCCAGTGTGTTATATGATGAAACCTGGATATAAACCAACTCAAAGTCATGTGATTTATCAAAAGATATTGATTGTGCGCTGAGGGCCACTCTACAAACAGAATGAAAAAGCCAAAGGATGAAAGAATTGGCCAAGGTGCCCGCTATGCAATCAGTTCTTTTAAGAGTGCTTTCTGGCAGGATGGTTACGTTACTGCCACACTTATTCATTTTACCCATCACACATGCACCATAACAGAAACACTTCACATGTTAAAACACAAAAACATCATTTGAGTTTGGATACTTTTGGTGTTATTGAGTTCACTTACAAAAGCCTGATTAACCAAAGCAGATTTTATTAACTGTTTGGGCTGGCGGCAGGGGGGTGGTCAAGGATTCCTTTGAAACTGCTACAGATGCTCTGAACACTAGATAATTGCAGGTTGTATAACTAATTTCAGATGCTCATGAACCCCCTACACCCTCCCACTGGCTTCCTAGAATCTCTGCTATATCCGGGCTAAGGGAGGACGAGTCCCTTACACATACAGGAGGGGAAACAGATTTCCCACTTGTGAGTACTTTCCTCCCCCGTGAACGTCCTTGACCCCCTCTGACACTTGCCACAGCAAGTTATCCTCTCTTCTTTTCCAAGACCCTCCCAAGTCTTCACCTCCTACACTTATTAGTAAGCTTCAGTGATTCACAAGAATATTTCCCTATTAGAAATACTATGAAACAGAAGCAAAGTTTAAAAATACCTTCTTTTAACTCTTCTGACAGGTAAACTTGAGTCGGTAAGTATGAAAAGCTTCAATTATAGAAAAGCTCATTCATCATAGTTAAATTTGCTATGAAGAAAATCATCAGTGTCCTTAACTAACAGTTCTATCGGACTTTGAAACTGCCTGGTGGTACCACACTGCTTTTATGGTATGCGTGTGTCATGCGCTCTTCAGACAGTGCCAGAGCAAAGCACTTAAGAAAAGGTCATCTCTACCTCATTCTAGTTCCAAGAAGAGTCTGTGGTTCCAAAACAGCTTATTATATTCTATGTTGTGAAAACTTTTGTTTTTTAATTGTGACATATTTTAATTTATGGCATTGCTTATCATAAATAGCATTAGATGAGATTAGTTGTTTAATACATTATTATAAACTATTTTTATTACATATGATTATGAATGAGAGTTAAACTCAGATTAATATAAAGAAACACTGAAATCCTGGGGAAGTATTAAATAATAGCTTTTCTGTGAAAAGTCCAGCTAATAGCACAACTATATTATAAACTAGACTTTGGGAAGTATTTATTTTATGAAGATAAGTTATTTCCCTTTATATGCAAATATCTGGAATACATCAATTATTTAAATGTAAGTATATTTTTTTAACTTCAGGTTTACAAACTGAATTATCATAATCCATGTTTCATGAGACACTCTTATTGATCCATGCATGGTTGTTTAACTTAATAAAACAGTTAAACAAATTCTACTATACTGATTATTCCTGGTGACATTTTTCCCTTATACAAAAGTGCAACCTCCCTCTGTTTGATTTTTACAGTAAATGGACTGGCAGCTTAATTTCTACTTTATCCAAAAACACAAGGGCAGCAGGCAAGAGTGGAATCAGTATCAAAATACAGTCACAGAACCCATGACTTTGAAGCTGCTGCTTAACTCCTGTTTACAGTAAACCCAACAAGACAAATGCAAATCATCCACTTCACCGTCCTGTTTCTGTGTGTCATGTTCCTTGTACAAAAGAAAGCCAAGGAATAAGTCGGTAGGAATAAAACCACAGGCACTGGTCTTATTTTATTTCAAGAAGGCCAAAGGACATGGACTTCCATAACATCCCTGGAGCACTTAGCCCAGAGATAAGCCAGGAGCTCACAGCATAAGCCCTGGGTTGAGGCTGGACACTTCTCCCAGCTTGCCCCAGTCACCTAAAGCCCAACTAGCATTTACATCTGCAAATACAAACTGCTATTGGCTTAGTTATCTAACGGCTCTAAATTTCAACAAAACTAACAAGTGCATTAAAACTATATAGTTTATAAAAAATATTTCTACACTAAGCAAATACAAAAATAAAGGACAATAACTGATAATACTGGCAAATGTTTAATTTTTAATTATTCCCTAAATTGTTATGATATAGAAACATACTTGAGGAAAAACACATCAAATAGCGACTTAGATCTCCCTTACATATAAATGAAGTTAATTTTAAGTCTTAATTTCTACACAAAACATAGAACCTCCTGGAAGGTTTAACAGGCATCATCAACTTGAGGTTTCAGACTTGTAATACATCACTGAAGCATTTTACAGTCTCGGTTCACTAGGTCATCGAGGTGGATTTGACATGTTAGTAGCGATTACCATTTCCTTGACACCCTCAACCCTGCATGAAATGGCACTCAGAATCACTCCCTCATTTCAGGCCCAGTCCACTGGCCTTGATGTTCACAGGCACCACCACCCTGTATTTAAGAACACTGCCTAGTCCTGATGGCACACAGTCATGAAAGGAAAAGAACTTATGCACAGGATCTGATATGTTTTGTACATAAAGACTGTGCTCACACAAAAGGCCAACTAAAGACACATCCCCAAACAGAATCTTCAAAGCAAACAGAAGCTATTTTCTTAAGCTTATGTTGTATTTCATTAGAACACATAGCTTTTTCATAGTTTTAGAATTTTCCAAGTAAATACACCGAAGCACACTTTTTACCAATAACAGATAGAAAATATTATATCCATTTCCTAGCTAAAGCAATTTGGACAAAAGGAGATTTTAAAACACATTACACTAAGCCAAGTGAATGAATGACCACAATATTGCAGCTAACCTAGTCAGGCAGAACATTGAAAGACAATCAAGTTCAATATTTGTACACTTTGGGGGAAGAGTTTTGTTTCAGAAAAACATTTGGTAGTTTCTGTTCAGTCACATTAAGAACATGGAGAAACTACTACTAAAACAAACTGGACTGAAATTCAACACAATGGCATGTGTTTTTCAACTTGTAATTGACACAAAGAAATAGCTCCCTTCGGTTATTAAAATCCTGGAAAGAAATCATAATTACCCTATCTGGGAATATGGCCTTTAAAGCATGTGTACTTTAGATAGAACAATTGATTTCTAATTCCACTTTTCCTGATTTTCAAATTCCTTGACCAAAACAAAACAAAAACAAACAAATGCTCTCATGGATGGGAGAATTCAATCAGGTTTGTTTAAATCAAGTTATTTGAATTCAATTAAAAATATGTAGTGATAATCTACATCAAATTTCATTATTTTAAATTCAGTTTCACTAAGTGAGGTAGGTTTCACCTATAAAGAATAGGAAAAATAATTTTTTAACCTCAAATGTGTACCACTTGGCCCAGCAATTCCACTTCAAAAAGCAACTCCAATTGCACTCAGGAACACATGGCCACATGAAGATCTGTACAAGAATAGAGCAGCTCCATTTGCAATACCTAAACCTGGAAGCAACCCAAATATCCATCAACAGAAGTGATACACCAAACAGCAGTAATTCATATAATGAAATATTACTCAGCAGTAGAAAGGACTAAACTACTACACACACAACAACCTATGGAAATTAGACTGAGCTACAGAAGGTAGACAAAAAATAGTACATGCTATATGATTTCATTTCATAAAGTAGAAAATTCAAATTAATCTATTATGAAAATATCAGATAGTTGTCTCTAGGTAAGAGGCAAGAATTGCCTGGGAAGAGGTCATGAGGGAACTTTCTAACAGGATGTAAATGTTCTGTGTCTTGATAGGGGTGATGCTTACATGTTTATATCCATTTGTCAAAACAGTACAGTGAAGGTGTGCACATTTCAATGTATTTTTTCCTCAAAGAAAAAAACCTGCAGAGTGGAAATGAGTGGAGGTGTGGATAAAAAAAATTACAGCAGAATTTAATCTGTGTTAAAGCTGAGTGATGGGTATGGCTTTTAAAATACTATTTTATTTATTTTCTATATATTTGACATTTTCCAAAATGAAAAGTTTAAAAATATACATCGGTGAAATGCACAATCAATAATTTTTATACCATAAAAAAATATACCTCTCTAAAACTTTCTCTGTCTGCAGAGGGCATTTACTGAAATCCACGGAGACCTCTTTGTGCCTGTGCTTCACAAGGAGAATTTGAAATGGAGCTCATTATTTCTCCCGTGCCCCTTGCTCCCCACCCCCACACGCCTCCCATCTAATGGGCCAGCAGAGTGAATATGAGCTGCTTGTCTCAGCTACCACCAGCTCCCAAATTAATTCTTCCCTGGCCCCTCAAATATTTATTTCTAACAAATACTGTTACCAACAGAGAATTCAGAGCTACTGCATATGCTTGAGAAAACACATGATTTCATAAATCTCAACCTTATCTTTATTCTCACTACTCTCTAAAAATGGTGTGTTATAAGTTAATGAGAAAAATAAGAATTTACTGCTTTTAGATCCAGGTTTTAAATCTCATAATCAAAAATAAAATAAAATCTCATATTTAATTTTTTAACTTCATGTTCTTATTTCTCAGCAGTCAGAGAGACATAAGTTTTCAGTATAATAAAATCCAGAGATGACTAACCATGGTCAATGGTTGGTTTCTCTACTATAGACTGATATGCTCAGCATATAACAGTAACTGCATGTCTTATTAGTTTTCCAGATTTTGCCTGAGGAAAGTCCTTTAGTTTTTCACATAACATGTCCAAAGAATCAGAAACACCATGCAGAGGCAAAGAATAAACTCCAGCACAATCACAGCTATTTAAAGATATGTTAACACCCTCCTCGGTCATAAGAGGATTAGATGTACACATGGGTACAGAAGCTTCTTGAGAGAACCCAGTAATAGGACTCAGGTATTGGTATCAACCAGTTCTTGACAGTCAGCATAAGATAAACACTCAAATTAGCTAATATTAAAAATCCAAAATGTATATATTTTATAACCTCTACTTACAAATATTTCTACCTAACATTTTTTTATTTTGTATATATCCCCTGCTAAGTTCCAGTGAAGAATTTCACAAGATGTTACCTCAAAGATTCAGTGAAAGTTATTTTTGTTTGTTTGTTCATTCATTCATTCATTCATTCAACAAACCTCTGCTTGCCTATGCATACCAGTACTCTTCTAGGTATTAGAAACACATACTAGCCCTGGCTGGTGTAGTTCAGCGGACTGAGCGTGGGCCTGCGAAGCAAAGGGTCTATTCCCAGTCAGGGCGCATGCCTGAGTTGTGGATCAGGTCCCCAGTGCGAGGCACACAGGAGGCAACCACACATTGATGTTTCATTTCCTCTTTCTCCTTCCCTTCCCCTCTCTCTAAAAATAAATAAATAAAATCTTCAAAAAGAAAAAAAAAACACATAATAACTGAATATAATAATAACTGAAGATAACAGTGAACAAAACTATGCTTACATTCTAGTAAGGGGAGGCAGGCTTCCAAGAAGGGCCGAGGACTGAGGACCCTGAGTGCCATGGGGGAGAATCATTATGAAAGGGCACACAGATGACTAACTTCACATAGCTAGTCAGGAAAGCCTTCCTTGTTATAGTGACACCTGAGCAAACCTGAAGGCTGTAAAGTTCCAGAATTCAAGGCAGAGAAAATGGCCAGTGCAAAGGCCCCATGCCAGAGACCACTTGCAAAGGCAGAAAAATGAAGCCAGTGTGGCTACCACACACAGAGGGAGGGAGGGAGGGAGAAGCTGTGGGGGATGGGAAGGGAAGGGGCAGGCAGGGGATATGGGCATCTAGTGTGAGCAAGATGAAAGCCACTATAGGACTGTGAGCAGAAATGATCCAAATGTTTTAAAAAGATCATTCTGTGTGAGAAGAATAGACAGTAGAGGAACAAAGGCTAACACAGGAAGACCAGTTCAATTTAGAGATCACAGTGCCCTCAGAGGAATATTTTCACTTCATTTGTTTGTAGGTCTTGTTTCATTATACCACTTGGTACTCCAGTAATTAAAATAGCAATCAGCTGAGTGTTCTCTTGTTTGCCACTGGCTTGGGAGCTAGAGTTTTTGAGAGAAAGCAAAAGTCATTATATGTTACTTTTCAGGCTCTAGGCTGATCTTTTGGATTGTGGTTCCTTTATCCAATGTAATCTAATAGGTAAATAGAACAAAAACTGCTAGTTTCCCAAACATTCACCATTTCCAAAAATATTCCCTCATAAATAAATATTTTAATGTGCACACTATTTAGAAAAGATTTCATATTATTGCAGTTATTCAAAACCCTCATCACACATATCTATACTGTAGTAGTCAAAACCACTTAACTAACATTCCTGAAACATAAATCAAAATAAAAATATAATGCAAACCATAAAATCCATCAACATTCTTTGGCTTTTCTCCTGGTTAATTAATGAAATCCCTGTCATAATGAAGACAGGCTCTCAGTCACTCTCCTACCAGTAATCTCCTGAAGTTTGGCAAATACTAAAGCAGTTTTGCCCCAACCATGCTGTTAGCAGTTTCAGTTCTAAAATCCTGGGTAGATGGGCACAGCCACTGTGGAAAGCGGTATGGAGTTTCCTCAAAAAAATAAAAATGAAACTGTCATATGACCCTGCAATTCCACTTCTGGGAATATATCCAAAGAAAATTGAAACACTAATTTGAAAGAGTATATGAATCGATATGTTCATTACAGAGTTACCTACAATAGCCAAGATTTGGAAGCAGTCCAAGTGCCCATCAGTAGATGAGCGGATAAAAAAAGCTGTGGTACATGTACACCGTGGAATGCTACTTGGCCATAAAGAGGAAGGAAATCTTACCCTTTGCAACAGCATGGATGGACCTGGAGATTATTGGACTAAGTCAAAAAGACCAGTCAGAGAAAGACAAGTACCATATGATTTCATTTATTTGTGGAATCTAATGAGCAACATAAATTAACAAGCAAATAAAAATAGGCCCACAGGTACAGAAAACAGACTGACAACTGTCAGAGGAAGGGGGTTTGGGGATTCTGGGTGAAAAAGAAGGAATTATACAAAAAAAAATCCTGATAGACACAAAACCACAATTTGGTGACTACCTGAGGGAAAGTGGGTGTGGGAGGGATGAGGCTAAAGGGGGGATAAATGGTGATGGAAGCAGGCTTGACTTAGGCTGCTGAACACACAATATACTGATGATGTATATTATAGAACTGCACACCTGAAAACTATATAGTTTTATTAACCAATGTCATCCTAATAATTCAGTTAAAAATAAATTTTAAAAAAACCACCTAGGTAGGAAAACCACCACACACTACATACTTTTCGAGACTTGGAACCGCACTTGAATGGTAATTTAAGAAGGTGTCAGAAACACATGCTTTCCTGCACACTTTGGTGATTTCATTCTTCGCTCAGAGCACGATAATAAATTAAATCATCCTGGCTGTGTCATGAATCACAGCTGGCATGCCTGAATATTGCTCTTTGATGATGACCAAGCAGTGTAAAATATGATGCTGATTCCACTCTTTAAAATCTCATTTTCAGCATCCTGTATGTTACTAGTCAGAATTTTCAAATAAAAACAAATGTAATGTAGAGTTTTTGCTCCCCAAATACCAGGCAGTAGGGGAAGGAACTGGGGTGGGGGTGGAGAGAGACTTTTTAAATGGATAATCCAGCTATTTGCTTAGCGTGGGGATTTAATGGGGTAGAATGAAGCAGGAACTGAGGGACCTTTACAACCACCTATACTATAGCCTATTTCCTCACCCTCACTGAACAGTGTCAAGAATTTGCCTCATTAAGTTCCACTAACAAGTAAGGAGATCCCCCCTCTGGGGGCAGGCTTTGCTGTACTAACCTCACTACAGACTTCATCTTATCTGTCCCCCTCTCCCATTAAAAACTCCCATTTCATTTTGGCTTTTTACATCTTATACTGAAGGCATTCTTGCAAACTGCCTTAAACCCTTTCTGGGATAAGAAGAGAGAGAAATAAATCAAGATTTATTCTCCACGTCTAAATTTAAATATAGCAGATAGGCGGAGCGAGATGGTGAAAAAGGGGTATTGGGTGTTTATTACAAAATTTTTCAGTCTCTAGGAGAGAAAAAGGTAAGAACAGAATATTAAAGGGGTTTGAGAGCTGTGAGTGATTGTGTGTGCGTGTGTGTGTGCGTACAGTCAGGGCAGAGGGAGGAATTAAGAAGAGAGGGAGAAAAAGAGATCAATGGACGCAGTCGCTCACCCCCACCACTTTCGCCCCCTCCCCACCCCACTGCAGAGCTCTTTGCTTCCCAGAAAGCTCTTCAGCCACTGGGCAGATTCTCGAAACCAAAGCAGAGCCCTAGTCCTGGGCAGGGAGATTGGGATGGGTAGGGAGAGGCAATGGGAAGCTATCCGGTCCGGAGGGGCGAGGTAGCCGGCCACGCCAGAGGAGCTCCCCCGCGGAGAGGGAAAGGCAAGGCCGGGCTGCCGGGACCCACCTGGAACAGAGACGGTGGAGGATGCCCCAGGCACCTCTGGCCTCTCCTCCTCAGTCTCCTCCCGCTGCCGTTGCTGCTGCTGCTGCTGTTGGATGAGGCTGAGATCCGAGCGGCTGAGCTCAGCCCTGGCAGCGGCGTGGACCAGCCGCGCCTTCAGCAGCACAGCTGCCAGGCCAAGGAGCAGGGTGCACGGGACGCGCCGGCTGAGCCTCGCCATGGCCGAGAGCCAGAGGGCCGCGGCGGCATATTGCGGGGCTCCCGGCGGCGACAGGCGCCAGGGTTGCGGGCTGCGGCAGCGCCCGCCCGCTCGCTCCACCTCGCGTCGTCTGCCTAGCACACCCGCACCCGCAGGAGGAGGAGGCTAGGAGGCGGCGGGGAGGCAGGGGAAGGAGGAGGGGGAGTTAGCATCCTCGCGCACGTGATCCGTGGGGCGGAGCGGGCGAGTCCAGAACCTTGGGCCCCTTTCCGCTGTCACCTGCGGCCCTTCTGCTCTGGGGAGGTGACGCTCTCCGTGCGGTGCTGGGGCGCTGTGCGGGGAGCAGGGAGGGTGGGGAGGGGCCTCCGAGAGTAAAAGAGAAAGGAGAACTTTTCTGGAGGCTGTTAGGCCATCATATCCTCCAGCCCTTACTGAGCCCGAGAAATTTTGCAGAAAATGGAATAAAATTACCCCCATCTCATCCCAAAGAAGAGGAATATGTTGTACATTGATTTCCCTCCTACAAATCTTAACGCCGCAACAGCGGATAGAAAAGCCAGGGTCTTTTAACCGTAGGCTTTCCTGCCTCTCAGCCACTACTGATTAGAAAGTAAACTAGCTCTCCAAATTTTTACTCAAGCTCCAATTTTTGCTCAAATGGGACTTTTTCTATATAAAATATTCTTAATTACATTTTGTCTAGTTGTAGCTGACACTTTTCATTTGTTCGAAAAGTATTTTACTAAATGAGTACTAGGTGCTTACCACGTGCCAGCATTTGGTCAGGTGTTTGGAATAAGCAAGGTACAACCCTTGTATTCTAGGAGCTTACTACCAGTTAGGGCAGTGGAACATGAAAGCAAACTGCAAACCAGTGCGGTGGTTGCCGCTGGAGAAATACTACAATGTGCAGAGATAGCAACGAATTGGAAGAAATTGACTATGTGGTATACGGAAGGGGCTGTGAAATACTGTGGGATGTAGGGTTTAAAAAAGAATGCGCTCCACACAAAGACGGGAGTAAGCAGGTCTACTAAGAAGGGCTGTGTGTGTGTGTGTGTGTGTGTGTGTGGTCTGCATGCATGCAAAGCCCAGAGGGGCTTAGGAAACAGTGAGCAATGATTGTGACAGAGTGGCTGTTTTCTATTGAAAAAGGAGAGTGGAGATCAGGTCATTAAAAAATAATAGCAAACACTTCTGTAGCAATTACTGCATGCCAGGCGCCATTCAAGCACTTTATATATGTTAACTCTTGTAATAATCTTGGGTGCTATGTAAGGAAATTGAAATTTACACTGCAAGTGATTATGAGGTAGTGAAAGAAATTAATCAGGGAAGGGAATTGCTACTAGTATGCATTTTAGAAGGATCACTTTCCTATCAGTACAGAGGATAGATTATAGAAGAATACTTTGGAAAAGGTCAGTTTAGAGGTGTTTGTAAAAACCCATGAGGAGATGCCAAAGGCTTGTGAGACTGGGAAGGAGAAGAAAGAAGAGGGAAGTTCAGTATTTAGGGCTAGAATCAACAGAGATCTTTGATTGTTTGGGCTGGTAAGAGAGGAAAAAGATGGGTATGTCTGGTATGACACCCAAATTGCCAGATTGAGATCCTGAGTGGCTGTTTATGACATTATCAAGACTAAGTGGTAATACAGACTGCAGAATAAGTGATAAACCACACCTTGTTCATTTGTAATCTCTGCATTTAGAGCACCCATGTGACCATATTGCATAATGGCATTGTGATCTGTGACATCACAGCATCATTTACATAGTTGATTCAGTTGATTTGACTGAAGGGACAGGCCTTTCTATCCTCACCATTCTTATGTGTTCCTCATGATGTTTCCACCTTGCTGGAAAAGAACCAGCTTCTCAGTAGTAGGAAATTATTCTTTATCAAGGATATGGAAATAGTGTTTATATAACCATAAAGTACAATAATAATAATAGTAGTAATAATAATAATCGGCTTTTTAGGTACATTAGTTCATTGTATCCTCAGAGCAATCAAATAAATTGCTTCATTATCTTAATTAGCAAATAGAGACACTGAAGATCAGAGAGGCTACTGATTCACCCAAGAATACACTACTTATGTGTAATTTTACCCTTCTACCCAATTTGAAAGTTTCACAATAGCTTGTATTGCTCTTTAAAAATGATTTTTATACCCAGTAAACTATGTGGGCAGAGTTATTTGGAAAACAAATGCAGAGTGAGGCCCTTACACACACTGAGCCGGGCGCCGTCAGGGCTGTGCCTCACCTGTGTGAGCGGGGGGGGGGGGGGGGGGGGGGGCTGAATGCAGAAAGCCTTCATTAGTCCCATCAAGCTGCTTTTGTTTCATTTTCTTCCAATTTACCCCTACTGCTGGAGAGAAGAAAGGAAAAAAATGGAAATGGTTCCAGAAACCTGACTGGCAGATCAAGAGGAGAGGAATGCCGCCAGGGTTTCTGTCATCCTGCTGCACGGTGGCCAAGTCATTGCTAATGTGTCAGCAGCTGACCTTCTGGAGGCAAGCCACTGATTCTATGGCCCCCAGAAGAGGGTGGACAGCAAATCCTTCAATATCATGGACTGTTGAAAGAGAATTTTGTCAGTCGAGATGGATTTTAGGTAGTTTTTAAATGCTCCATTGCTCATATAGCTTATGCTTAATTTCTGTGCAATAGACAAAAGCCATATTATCTGATGAAATCAGGCCTAGTAATAGGTGAATCAAAAAAGTTGGTAAATAGACATAAAAGTCAATATATCTTATATATTTCCCAACACCCTTAGCTTTGATTATATGCCCCCTTTAAGAGCTTGCATGACATCTCCTATTTCCCCTTAGTACTCTATTTAAAATGGGTATTTACTTGCCTATATCCTCACTAGTGTAGGTTCCCCAAGAGCCAGAGCCATCATGTTCACAGCTGTGTCCCCAGCTCCGCCTACATCTAGCACTGTTTAATGGGTTGGTGAAATCAGTAAGTCAACTTTAAGAGGAAGAACTGTTGGTTCTGGAGGAGGCCCCTGGAGGAGGGCCCTGGAATCAGTGTTCTGGTGTCCACCACTCACACCACTCACAGCCGAGTGACTTATCTAAGACGCTAGAACTCAGTTTTTTAAAAGATTTTACTTATTTTTAGAGTGAGGAAGGGAGAGAGAATGAGCCCCCTACTAGGGACCTGCCTGCCACAGGCATGTGCCCTGACCAGGAATCAAACTGGCAACCCTTCAGTTCACGAGCCAGTGCTCAATCCACTGAGCCACACCAGCCGGGGCTCCAGGCCTGTTTTTTTCAACTGGATAGTGGGAGAAACTGAAGCACCGAAAGGAGGTAACAAAATGAAATAATGTGAAATACTTAAGAGTTCCTTGCTATGGAAACTGTTTGGTAAATGTCAGCTGGACTTCCTTTTGGTAATGTTATCTATGGTTATTGTTTTTACTTACATATATTTTATAATGTATATAAAATTTCATGTCACATGGAGTCCATTCTCATTCTTCTTGGTAATTATGCTCTATAGAGTCAATGTGCACACTAAATTAGCGAATGCTGAGCTGTTGCTCCCAGGAAGAATAGTTAGGTTCCTCTGGTCACAACATTTTCATCAACCCTTCAATACATAACCTTGCTGTACATATGTTTCTGTTTAAAGACACCTTATTTATTATATGTTCTTGGTTCATTAACACTGAGCTCACAGCCAACAGCACTGCAACTCATGACTGAAAGAAGCTTATCCAGCACATGTTTTTTCTGGAAGGCACACGACTGCCTTCCTTAGGAACACTAGACAGCACTTCAGCACTACAAAATTAGGGGTAATTTTAACAACAAAATCACCAATGGAAAGTACAAAACTGGAAAAGAACTGTCATTAAATAGACCATAAGAAGGACACTTGCATCTACAGTGACAGCTGAAAGGAAGAGCTTCACCTTGTTTGAACTCAGCTGGGGATGTGCATGTCGGCAGCGCAAATTTTTCACTGCTCTGCATATTTCAGGAATAACTGTGAAAGTACTGATTTGGGGGTTTCAAATATATTTTAGCAAATAGGCAAATTCAGAAATATGGAATCAGGGGTAATGAGGCTCAACTTCATGTATGTGTATATATACATGTGTGATATATATGGTAAGAAAAATTGGATACAATCTTTTGGTATAGGTAGGAAAGATTGGATAAAATAATATAGAGAAGCCAAATAATTCTGGGAAAAAATATAAATGTTATCAAAAAGTAAGAAAGAATCTACCCCTGCAGTTTCGGCACCAGGCCTGCCTCAGTGCCAGGCTGGCTCCACACTCCCCCCACCCCCAAAGGCCCCAGGCTAGCACCTTTGGGCCCAGTCGTCAGGGCAACCCCCGTGGTCCCAAACTTCAGGCCTGCCCCTGAGCAGAAACCACCCCTCTGGCTTTAGGCTCCTGGCCCTCCCCAGCACCAGACCAGCACCCACAGATCCAGACTCCAGGGAACCCAGGGTCAAGGACTGCCTCCATGGACTCAGGGTCCAGGCCATCCCCCACCATCAACACTGGCAAATCAATCAATGGGATATACCACATTAACAAAATAAACGATAAAAATCATATGAACATCTCAAGAAATGTTGAAAAAAACATTTGACAAAATTCAACATCCTTTAATGATTAAAAAAAACACGTCTCAACAAGTTAGGTATGAAAGAGATGTATCTCAACAGAATAAAGGCCAAATATGGCAAATGCACAACATCGTACTCAATGGTGAAAGCTGAAAGCATTTCTTCTAAGATCAGAAACAAGACAACGATGCCCACTCCCACCACCTCCCTTAAATATAGTACTGGAGTCCCAGCCAAAGCAATTAGGAAAGAGAGGAGGAGGAGGAGGAAGGGGGCAAGGGGGTGGCGAGAGAAAGAGGAGAGGGAAGAACAGGATGGGGAAGGGCATCGAAATCCGAGAGAAACGAGTATTACAAAATTGTATTGTAGATGACATGATCTTACATATAAAAGATCTTAAATGATTCCACCAAAACTGTTAGCACTAATCAACAGATAGAGTAGAATTGCAGGACACAAAACAAATATACAAAATTAGTTGTTTTTACACACTATCAATGAACTATGTGTAAGAGAAATTAAGAAAATCCCATTTACAATAACATTAAAAGAAAAACCTTAAGGGAACGATCTGTACACTGACAACAATAAAACACTGATGAAAGTAATTAAAGACACAGATAGATGGAAAACTATCCCTTGCTCACGAATTGAAAGAACAAATATTGTTAAAATGCCCACACTCCCCAAAGCCATCTACAGATTCAATGCAATCCCTGTCAAAATTCCAATGGCATTTTTTCAGAAATAGAAAAATGCATAAAAAAAGCAATCCTGAAAGTCAGATGAAACCACAAAAAAAATGTGAGTAGCCAAAGCAATCTTGAGCAAAAAGAACCAAGCTGGGAATAGTACACTACCTGATTTCAAAATATAATACAAAGTTCTAGTAGTCAAAACAGCATGGGAATGATATAAAAATGAGCATACAGACTCTACTAGTGGAACAGAGTAGAGAGCCCAGTAATACATCCACACATTTATGGTCAATTAATCTTTAGTAGCCACTGGAGATCAGAGATCCACAAGTTTCATGTGAATAGTGTAAAAGCAGAAATACTGCCAGTTTGGTACATAAACAGAGTACAAAAGAAAAAGCATGTTGGACCCACAAAATTTTACCAATACTCAGCTGCAAATGTGCTCTGTCAGGGGGAAAAAGATGCCTCAGTGTGGACCCATGAACCGCAGAGAATTATTCACAGAACTGTTTGACACCGAATGGAGTTTGCACAGCTAGATTTTAACACTGCTTGGGATCAGTGGCTTCTTCTTTTTTCCTTCTTTAAATCAGAACGTCTATGGTTATCATATGCCTTTCCCAGCATGTTATGTTGGGAGCAGGTAACTTGTTTCTTTAGTTTCACAGCTCCACATATGGGGAGGACCTGCACCACCCAGGACAGACCATAACCCAAGCCTTACCCATACCGAATGTAGATGATGAGACTGGGGACATTCCAATCAAGGAGGCAAGCCCCTTCTAACTTGGAGTTTCCAGCAGTGTGGCCATGGTGTGCATAGACAATGTTTTCTCTCATCATCCTGTTTGGAGCTCACTGAGCTGCCAAAATTGTAGGTTGCTATTTTTTATCAAATTTGGAAGCTTTTTGGCTTTCAATATTTTGACCCATTTCCTCTCTCCTCCCTAAGACTCCTTTTGTACCTAGTTAAATTGTCCTCTGGGTCATTAAGACTCTTTTTAAAAATTTATTGAAACTTCATTTTTATTACCAAGTGTATCATATATAACAAAGAGTGTATAGAACATATAGATTTAAAGAATCACTAAAAAAAATCTACATGCCCACAAGCTTGAGAATTTTATTGTATTCTGCCGTTACCATTTATCCCCCTTATACCCTCTTCCACCTCCACCCCCTCTAACCCATGACCCCTGCAATCACCACCCTATTGTCTGTGTCCATGAGACCTTTTCTTTTTTGCTCAATCCCTCCACCTCCACCCCAACCCCCAAACCAGAGCTGTCAGCCTGCCACTTTACCCTTTGTTAACAGCATGGATGCACCTGGAGAGTATTATGCTAAGTGAAATAAGCCAGTCAGTGAAAGACAAATACCTTATGATCTCACTCATATGTAGAATCTAACGAACGAACTTAACTAACAAGCAAGATAGAGACAGACTCATAGATTATTTTTTAATTCCTTCCTTCCTTCCCTCCCTCTCCTCTGTTCTTCAGTTTGGATGAATCCTATTGATCTGCTAAACACAGTTCTTTTGTGTGATGTTTTTTCAAATAACTAACACTTTTAAGAATTCAGACATTTAGAGAGGCGTTCATCTCACTGAGGTCATCCTTTTGGTGCATCATTGTTTGCTCATGTGAATTAAAAACAAAACAGTATCATAAGCAAGTATAGTCTCTACACAAAAGTGGCACCATATGCTCAAGTTTATTGTACAGTCACAAGTTACACTTTGGGTACTAAGAGAACATCGTACCAGTTTTCACAAATTCAAATTAAGTTAGCAAATGACATGTTTTAGAACACATTCATTTTATGTCTCACCCAATGTGGGTGATCAGAAGAGAAGCTAAATCAAGAAAGTCTATGTTACTTAGGTAGCGAGCTAAATTGATATACACAGTTTCTAAGTTACTTCAAGAGATTTCAAAGTGTTTCAAAACTAGTAGGGAACAGTTCATGTTCAGCCTGAAATAAAATGTAGAATGTACCTTTTAGGAGTAAATAACTTCATTTGTATATCCATAGTACAATAGAATCACTTCTTCCTGCTAACAAAATATTAATAAATCTCAATTTAGATTAAGCTTACTAAATGAATAATGGCTTGGAAATTATCTGGGTTTGGTAACATTGTTATATTGCACTTGAGAACAATGACAACAAAAATGAAAGATTTGGTACCTCTCCAATGAAATTCATTATATTTCAGAAACTACAATGAAATACAATCATTTATGCATGCTGCTCGTCCCCAGGTTCGTCATTGCAACCAGCCTGCTGACCAGTTCAAGGGACAACTCTCCAAAACACTGAGTACAAAGTCATTTCATTCACTGTTTTTGATCCTATATTCAGTTTTCAAATTTTACATTTTTTCTTATATACTAAACAACAACATAAACAAGCTATCCAAGAGCGCAAACAAGGTGGCACTGAGCCGGGCCATGGCCACACACAGGTGTTCCAAGACGGACTCGGTCTCTACCGTGTTTGGCACTACACTCTGCAACACAGGGATGTCCACCAACTTACACATTCTGCCTGCTGGTCGCATACACTCTACTTCTGCAGCATAAATCTCTCTCCGGGTCATGACTCACTATTGAAAGTCTTCCACAGCCCTCTTAAAGAAGCCAGGGCAGTCTCTTTTCCTAATACTTCAATTTTCTCTTTATATAAATATAAGAGTTAATGAGAATTTACTATTACTAAGTAGTTTCACAACACAGGTATAGTTGTGGCACTAACATTTGGATTGTTTTACACTTCAGAATTAAGAACTCATCAGAATTATAATAATAATTACTCAATCAGAATTATAATAATAATTAATTACAAAAGAAGGGTAAAAGAAAGAGAATGTAAGAAAGAATGTCTCTCACACAAATGTTTTTCACAATATCAATTCTCAAATAAATGCCTATATAAGAAATCAACAGTATCAATATTACCAATGTCAAATGCATTAAGTATTCTCTACCTCACTTCTGTATTTTTAAACTGAATTACATTTTAAGTATTTTATACTCAAAACAGATATTAATTTGCAATAAATCACACACTAGTATCTAAAATATTTGAAAGTTAAAAGTTTTTATAGGCTTATTTGTTTTGACATTTCAACCAAATATATTCACATGCTACTTTAGGGTTAAAAGAATCCAAACATTTTCCTCAAAGAGTAGGCTTTTAAAAGTATATTTCTACCATGTGATATTTTTAGAGATATAAATTTTTCATTAAAAACATATTATTGCCTAAGGCTACAATTCATAAAGGCAATTTAAAACATCCTGTTAAATTCCAATGAAAACATCCTATCTCCTATATAAGACTTTACCTTGAAATAAAGGCCATAACGGAATAGATTGTGCAATAGCAAACTTTTTTTGTGAGAGAGTAAATTTCTGTCCAACAAGAATTTTCAGGAATGACTGCCAGTCCATGGGAAAACAGGTAAGGTGGAAGTCATCATGGAATGACTTAGCAACTGTCTGGTGGGAGGCTTTAGGATACTTTCTTCTTAACAACATTTTATATTTAATGGTTATTGCATGTGACTATGATCTCTTAAGCTACTGAAAAAATCTATATTATAAAATCTTTTAATTTTGAAATTCACTAAAGCTAAATACAGGGTCTTGTCAAGGTTCTAACTTGTATAACTCACCTAATGTGCCTCTATTTTACTACAGCCACTTGTGCAGGGAATTATAACACAAGACGTGGCAAGATAAATTTCAACTATTTAAGGGAAATATTTATCATTGACTAATGAAGACAGCAGTTAAAAAACTATTAAACTCTCAATTTCTAATGTATAACATGATGTAATTGCACAAAAATAGCTGTAATTAATAATCATCCCTAGGCTTTGAAGGACTGCGAATAAGTCACATATTCCTCTAAAAACTCATCACCCTACAGACATATAAAAATACAATTTGCCACCTGTGCAGCTTTTATTAAAAAAGTTCTAGAAAAGTAATTTATGGTAATAAACCTAAGAAAGTTCTAAAAGTTTCCAATAAATTGAATTGCTTATAAAAGTACCTTTTAAAAGTTATTTTGATAGCTGAGACTGGTTTTACACATTACACTTTGCTCAGAATGAGGTAATATGCATGTATGTGATATTATGCTATTGCTACCTTAAAAAGTTCAATTCCAAGGATTTCTCATGGGGTGTAGGGGTTGGATGCAGATTCCTGAAGTTATAAGGATTCCTCATTGATCTTGACCTGTTCTCAGTAACAGTTTTGGAACTATATTTTTAAAAAAAACATATATAGGAAGAAAATAAATTAACCTCCACTAAGAACTCTTGCTCTAATCTGAAAACATAGTATTAATAAGCAACTCTATCAAAGAACTACACATGTAGTTTTTTAAAATTCAAATGCTTATGTTTTTGTATTGTAAATGGCTGGACTAATACAATAGAACAAATCTACTTTGGAAACGGATTTTCAACTCCACATGGCTTTAAGCATCATGATGTTTAGCTGAAATTAAGATATTACACAAAAAAGGCATTTCTGATTTAAGAACTCATTTTTAGTATAGGTTCACTTAAAGGATTTGGAATAAGCTTAAACTTAAATAATTAAAATGTAATAAAGGGGTTATGGATTAAATAAATAAAAATTTAATATCATGTACCCAAACATCATATTAAAACAAAATAACTATACCTATCTATTACAGGAAAAAGTTTTGGTGGGGTCAGTTTTTTTTTTAAGTTTGCCATATAGGTAATATTAAAATGCAAGTTCATGGAGCTATAAAGTCTTTAGTAACTTGAAAACTCAACTGTAGTGTGTTGTGTAGTAACATTAAGTACCTGTACAAAAGATGTGGGTGCTAAGGTCCAAGCATGAATTGCTTTAGAACAATAACAATAAAAACAACAACAAACAAAATCCAACATACAAACCAGAAACAGGAATTATAGGAGGTACTATTTTACACAAAGTGCTAATTCAGGCACTATCTGTCTTATATACATTAAAGAACTATCACTTCAAATTTTATTATGTAAATACCTAAAAACACAAGTCAGTGGATGTGTATTAAATGTAAGTCTGAACTAATTTATAAAGAAGAAGTTGACAGATGCTCTCCGTTTGTGGTCAATACCAAAGGGCACCGTCGGCAGTAAAGTCTTATAATTTCAGTCCTCACGAAGGAAACTGACATCTATGACGCTGGTAATTCTCATGGGCCAGGTTGTCACATAATTTAAAAAATCACAGTTAAGTTTCTGAGTTTCCTTCACCATTCTCATGAGGTTGAAGCTGTTCCCTTTCTTGTTCTTCTTGAGGTGGTCGAACACGTTTAAAAAAGCCCATCTGTCAGTTAAAGAAAAACTAATATTACTGCCTTATCAGCGAAGAATATTAAAGATACTCTATGTGATTATATTATCACCAAGAAAATGTCTTCCTTCAGATAATATGTAATGCTCACCATGCATCATCATCATCATCATCAAAGACCCCTTTTCTCCTTCCCTTCCTTCTTTTCAATTCTTCCTTCTTTCTTGCCCTCCCTTTCCCCTTTTGTCCTGCTTCCTCCTCCCTCCCTGTCCTCCTAAGTCTATTACTTACCCTGTGCATCACAAACACCAAAACAGCCAGTAACAACAATCCTGCTAGAACTGCTAAGATTATTACCCACACAGGCACGGGCATGGGTGCTGGCTGAATGCCCCAGGTGACATTAGTGGTAACCTGTTGCGGGAAAAGAAGGTTTTGCATTTTAAAAATAGTTCACTGACTTACTCAACAACTATCTGAATGCCTACTACTTTTTATTTTAGTGACATTTACATTATTTCCTTTTCCTGCATTTATTATTACATATCTGGCATTGATAGCAGATGCATACGCACACAAAACTCCCAACAACAGGTGAACTTCCAGTCACCTGTAAAGTATTTTCATATAGTTTAATCCAGTTTATGGAAAGTTATGGAAAGATATGAAAGTTTACTGGACCAAGATATGTTGGTCCAATTTTTAATCCTCAAGTTAAAGATCTTTAAAATGCCTCCACTTTTTGCAGTTAACTTCCAACTTTCTAACTTACTGAGAACTTTCCAAAAATTTCCCTCTGTAAAATTCAGTAAATATGAAGAATCTCTTACATAGGACAGGATGGTCAAATAAAAGCTCTACCTTTAATAATTCTGGGATGAGGGAGTAAAATAATATTAAATTACATTATAATACTGTCAAATGACTCAATTATTTTAAGTTATTAAAATAGTTAAATTGCCATTATTTAAAATAAATTAAAAGTTATCTATGACATTCAACTGAGCACATTTATTACATTTCCCCAAATCAATGACTTACTAATGTGGAGTTGAAGATATCCTCAATGGGAAGGTTCTTATAAGGAAACTCAATGACATTAAATGAAGCAGATGACTTCAGAGAGTATGAATGATTCTGGTTTTCCTTCTGTATGGAAGTAACAGTGAAATGATTTCCTAAATGCAAGACTTTGTTTCTTTGAAAAAAAGGATAAGTTCGCTAAGTGCTGCATCTGACCACTTACATTCATAAAGGTCTCGGTCCACAGCAGAGACTTCACATAAAGGATTGCGCTCTTCCCTCTGTCCAGTCGCCCAACCTGGCAGGTGATCTTCAAGCATTCGGCAATCCCACAACCCTGCCCAAACACGATATTTACTGACAAGAAAAGGTCATTCTGTCATCTCTTCAACATTTGAAAATCGGACATTTTACTCATTTCATGTGAAGGCCAAAGCAATGACCCAGATTCCTTTGCCTTGTAGGAATAATGTTTAAAATGAACAGGCTTATATTAAAGTCGGTGAATGATTTTTGTTAAAAATGAGTTGGTTTTAATGTAATTTGCTATAGAAGGGTAAGATTGATAATATTAAATGATTTATTTTTATGGCTAGAGCTCAACATTCTTCTAAGAATCTATGGTTAGATTCTCAACATTTTGGGCAAACTCAGAACATGGTGACTTTAGTAAGACATAAAAATCAGACCATGATATCCCTGTTAAAAAAAACAGTGAATCTTTAATAGTTATTTCATGTAAAAATCAAGTGGCATGCTGATGGTCTTTGCTATGTTCAGTCTTTTTATCAGTAACTTGAAGGCGGGCAGCCAAGGTTAACTAATATTCACATCTATGTGCTGGCTAAACCACATTAGATGTGTCACATGCATGCAGCTCCCAACAATGGCATCTAGTAAGTGGCACCTCCAGTTCGTGACCAGGAATAGAGAAGCAAGCTTTCTTGAGTTGATAAAGGGCACCTATGAAAAGTCTACAGCTAACATTACACTTAATGGTGAAAGAATGGATACTTTCCCCTTAAGACGAGGAACAAGACAAAGATGCCCACTGACACTTTTATTCAGCATTGTTCAAAAGGCTCTACCAGTACTATGAGGCAAGAAAAAAATTAAGTAAAAGGCATCCAGATTGGAAAGGAAAAAATGAAGCTATCTCTCTCCATGGGTGACAGGATCTTATTTATGTAAAACACTATAGAATCCACAATCAAACTATTAGAGCTAATAAACAAATACAGAAAATGTACAGAATACAAGATTAATATACACATGAATTTCTATAGCACTACAAAATCTGAAAATGAAATTAAACAATTAATTTAATTAAACTGAAATTAAGAAACCTATTTAAAATAGCATAAAAATAATAAAATATGTAAAGTAATTTAACCAAGGAAGCACAAGACCTATACACTGAACATCACAAAATACTTTTGAAAGAAATTAAAGGAGACATAAATTAACACGAAGACATTGCATGTTCAAGATCTGAAAGAGCTAAAATGACAATATTCCTAAATTGGCAGATCTAATAAAATCTTTGTCAAAAATCCAACTACCTTTTTTGTAGAAATGGACAAGCTGATCCAAAAATTCAAATGAATGTATATATGAATGTAAATTTATAAGGGACTCCGAATAACCAAAGCATCCTTGACAAAGAAGAAAATGTGGAGGGCACACACTCCGCAATTTCAAAACTTACTGAAGAGCTACAATATTCAAATGATTTGGCACTGGCATAAGGATACATGTGTAGATCAATAAAACAGAGCTGAGAGCCCAGAAATAAATCCATACGTTTATGGCCAATTCATTTTCAACAGGCTGCCAAGACCATTTAAGGGAGAGAGAGATGTCAACATAGGAACTAAAAGTATAAGACTTAGAAAACGTAGGTGTAAATCTTCAGGACCTTGGGTTCAGCAATGGTTTCTTAAATATGATAGCAAACGTACCAGCAACAAAGAAAGAAATAAGCTTGAGAAAAGAAATATGGACTTCTTCAAACTAAAAAAAATCTGCATCAAAGGATACAAAAAATTCACATCAAGAAAGTGAAAAGACAACTTACAGAATGAGAGAAAATATGTGCAATCATAGCTCTGAGGGAGGAGTACCCAGACTCTATAAAGTGTTACAACTCAACAATAAAAGGCAAACAAGTCCATTTTAAAATGAACCAAAGATCTAAATAGACATCTCTCAAAAGAAGATATACAAATGGAAAGATGCTTAGTATCATTAGTCATTAGGGAATACAAAGAAAACAATGAGATACTAGTTCACACTGATGAGCCTGACTGTAAGATAATATGTTTTTAAAAGTCAACAGCAAGTCATAGCAAGGATGGGGAGATACTGGAACTGTTTTACATTGCCAATTGGGAATGAAATGTTTTATGACCCAGAGACTCTACTTCTGGGAATGTACCTGAAGAAACCTGATACACTAATTCAAAAGAATATCTGCACCCCTGTGTTCACTGCCATGTTATTTACAATGGCCATGACTTGGAAGTACTCAAGTGCCCATCAGTAGAAGAATGGATAAAAGAACTATGGTACATTTATACAATGGAATACTATGCAGCAGAAGAAAGAAGGAGTTCCTACCCTTCAAAACAGCATGGATGGACCTGGAGAACATTATGCTCAGTGAAATAAGCCAGTCAGAGAAAGGCAGATAACAATATCTCACATGTGGAATCTAATGAACAAACTGATCTAACAAGCAAAATAGAGACAGACTCATAGAAAGCAAGGCTGACAGCTCTGGGTAAGGGTGGAATTTGGAGGGTTTCAGAAAAAAAAAGAAAAACAACTCACTGACACAGACAACAGTGTGGTGATTGTGGGGGGCAAAGGGGTGGGTGGAGATGATACAGGGTATGGGGGGATCAATGGTGATAGAAAAAATACAATAAAAATGAACTATTAAAAACAATTGAAGTAATAATACATTCTACAACACAGTGAACCTCAAAAACATCATGCTAAACCAAAGAAGCCAAACACAAAGGGACACATGCTACATGCTTTTATTTATACAGAATGTCCAGAATAGACCTATCCTTACAGACAGATAGCAGATTAGTAGTTGTCATGGGCTGGAGGAAGGGGGAAATGGGTAGTTTAATGGGTACAGCATTTCTTTTTGAAGTGATGAAATGTTTCAGAACTTGATAATGATGGTGGTTGCACAATGTGAATACACCAAAAATCACTAAATTGTACACTTTTGAAAAATGGTGACTTTTATGTTATGTAAGTTTTATCTCAATTTTTTCAAAGGTGTAATTCTGTAGGAGGATAAAGAGTACAGGGTCTAAAGGGAGGTGGGGGTAGAAAGTAATTTCTATTTCCCATGGGTTGGTCGGGTTAGCACAGGCCTGCTGTGCTCTGTCAGTTACAGACAGCAGAAGGAGATGGACAAGTGAGCCACAGAGGTACCTGGGCAAAGAGCAGTCCAGATAAATAGGAGAAAAATTTTTTAATCCTGGCAGTAGAAACATGCTTGGGGCTGTCTGTCCAAGGAAAGACAAGATATCAAAATGGGAGGAGCAGAGTAAGGAGAGGAAAGACAGGCCTAGGGCACAAGAGCCTCCATCACCTTGGGCTTAAAGGCTTTGCAGGTTCTGATGTTCTGAGATAGGCCCTGATGTGACCTACAGCTTCTGTGGATTGCTGTGGCTTCTGTGTGGCAAATAAACTGCAGTGGGGAAGAGGGCAAAATATGGACTCCAACTAGAGGTTGGGCAATAGTCTGAGTGAGAGAGGATGGTGACCTGTTAGGTTGTGGCTGTGGCAGAACTGGTGAAAGGGGTTCAATTCTGGATATTTTTAAAGTAGATATTGACAGAATTTGCTGATATACAGGATGTGAGGTTTAAGAGAAAGACAGGAGTCAAGCATGATGCCCAGGTTTTAAACAGAGAATGAACTTGATATTACTAAAATGTGGAACACTATAGAAAGAGCAGAGTTGGGAAAAGTCAAAGTTATGTTCTTAGAATTAAGTTTAAGATTCCTATTAAGAGGAATTCCAGTAGGAGGTTGAAAAATGGAGTCTGGCGTTCAATACAGAGGATCAGGCTGAAAATATAAATCAAAGTCATGCACACAGAGGCGGTATTTACAGCAAGAGTGCGTGAGATCATCGAGTACAGCACTCTGTGACAGAACCTTCAACAACGACAAGATCATCAGCACAGAGATACCTGCATTTCCAAAGTAGTGGCCACTGGCCACATGTGGCTACTGAACCCCTGAAATGTGGCTCGCGTCTATAATGCTGGACAGCACAGATCTAATGAATAAATGTAGGTAGTGCAGATAAGCAATGTAAGCCCTGGAATACTCTAAAGGCCTGGAAATGGAGATTAAGAAGTAACCTGTTGTGGTAGGCAGAGAACCAGAAGAGAATGGTGTTCTAGAAATGAATGAGGAGTGCTTCCTAAAGGAAGAGGTGATTTATTGTGCAGAATCACCAAGCAGTTGATCATCAGCAAAGAACTAAGAAGGACCATGGAATTTGCTAATGTGAAAGTAACTGGAGACTGCTAATGAAGATAAACACTCTACCAGATTCTCTGCTAGCAGAGGGTTTGCAGAACTATTAAGTTTCAAAAACTTAACTGATAAGCTACTTTATAACACTATTATCATTATATAGTCTAACTCAGTAAAAGTTAATCACATACATATGTGCACATATGTACCAGCAACAAATGATTGAAATAGACAAAATCCTAAGAATGCCAAAACGCCAATCAGAAAGAATATATGCACCTCTATGTTCATTGCAGCGTTATTTACAATAGCTGAGATCTGGAAACAGCTCAAGTCCATGAGTAGATGAGTGGATAGAAAAGCTGTGTTACATTTACATAATGGAATAGTACGTGGCTACTAAAAAGAAGGAACTCTTACCCTTTACAACAGCATGGATGGACCTAGAGAGCATTATGCTAAGTGAAAGAAGCCAGTCAGAGAAAGACAAATACCATATAGTCTCATTTAATGTGGAAACTAATGAACAAAATAAAGTGATGAACAAAATGGAACCAGAGGCATGGATACATGGAATAGACAGCAGACCTCAGAGGGGTGTGAGGTGGAAAGGACCAGATGAAAGAGGTCAGGAGATCAGCCAAAGAACAGAGAGGCACAGCACACACACACAGACAACAGTGTGATGGTAGCCAGAGGGACAGGGAGGCAGGGCCCGGTGCCAGTGAGCAAACGACAGGGAGGAACTGGGGGACATCTGTAACAGTGTCAACAATAAAAAAATAATAAAATGAAAAAAGTTAATCATAATGCAAATTATTCTTGTAATGTGTTTTTGTTGCGGTCTCCGGGATTTTCCTGCAGTATTGCACTGAAGTCTCAAAGATTAAGGTGAGACCAGGAGAGAGACTGACTGAAGGACTGCAGTCAGAACAAAAAGTTGGACCATAAAATATGTTTGTTACTGATTTACAAAGATAGATCATTTGAAGAAAATCTGGCATTAATTTGACTAGGAACAAGAAAAGTTAAGAGAACTGAATGGTATAAAAATATATATAGTTCTTTCAAGCACAGCTGTTGTTATTTTCGAAATGTACTTTGGCATCAGTTCTATCATCACATATTTTTAAATGTTTAAAGCGCTTGTTGTTGAAATGACACTTACCAAAGCGTGAACACCTCCTTCACCCTGGGTGAGATCCCGCTTAGTGACGAGATGGTTCCGGCCACCTTGCCCGGCAAGGGTGTCATTCTTCTCTGTTGTTTGTGAATTTGAAACCTAGGATTACATTAATAAACTAGTGGTAAATAATAACAGCAAACATTTTACATTGACATTTTCCCATAAACTGTTATAAGTAATTAAAACACAGTGACTGAAAATCTGATATAACAGAAAATCCACTACTTAATATGTATGGTAAAAAGCAGACAAAATAAATATGAGCCCTGAATATGGGAAAAAAGTTACCTACGCCTACCCATGATTTTTCTCCCCTTGCCCAGTCTAGGGGAGACACTGATAAAACATACTGAAAGAACCTGAAATTTCACAGGATACATCTGTGAGAAACGTCAATCATGAGTATGTATTTTTTGTTTTGTTTACTTAACTTTCTGTAGTCTAATCTGTGTAAGGTATGTGCTAGGATGGAGATGACTACATCCTCAAGTACACAGAATTCCACTGAACACCACAGAAACATACGGTTCACCAGGACTTCATAGGATCAACCCTTACTCATTACAGAAATAAACGATTTAATCCTCAGTGTACTGGTCACAAACTAAATGCAATATTTTTGCAGAATGGGTTTACGGATTAAAATACTTGTTTTATTTCATGCATTTCTTTTGTCAATATAGGGGGAAAATATCATAGTGAAGAGCTGCCATTACGCCATTACCTTAATTCTCAAAGGGTTGATCTCCACATCTGAAGTGCAGTTCATCGGCCCATCAATATCGTACTGCAGGATGTACAACAAGGTGCTATTGTTGTATTTGTAAGGCCACTCAAGATTTAGCATTGCCTTGCTGAATGAACTTGGACCGTTGTTTCTCAGCTAATGAGAAAAAGCAAATGTGAATCCTTTGGGCAAAAATCGATGTTATAATCCTTCCCCTAGATCAATTTCAGGGATCATTAGCAACAGTATTTGAAACAGCAGAGTTTCCATAGTCACTCTAACACGACAGCATGACTGTTACCAGGCAAAAGAGATCAAACTCAGTATGTGCCTCAAGCACAGGGCAGTCTGTGTTAGGGTGAAAATATAAATGAAAGAAGAAAATATGAAAAGTTATTGGTGAAAGATGGCATAGAAAGTTTTCTTCCCACGAAAACAAAACTTTGATGATCTGCTATAGGCATTTTCAGTTTTTAGTCAGAATGGCTAAATGTCCATGTGAAGATACACAATGACCTATTGCTTTTATTCAAGTAGAACTAGTTGATTTCAAACAACAATTTGTATGAACTGTTTTCTTTAACCTCTTGAAGTCACCTGTCTAATAAAAATGAACTTGCATATAGTAGGGGAAAAATTCAAAGATCTCTATGGTACACAAACTGTGCACAGTTTACATAAAAATTAAATAGATTTTTCTTTTAAAAGCAGCCTATCTGCTCCTCTCCTTGTTGGCTTCCCGCCAGGTAGCTGTTAAACCCAAGAACCGCAAACCTCATAGATGTGCTGAATAACTGGCCCAACGTCTTCTTCAGTCTCGGGGTTCTCCTTATGCTCCCAATTTGGAATCGGAAGAAAGATGTGATCAGGACTTGAGACTCTAAACAATGACCAAAGAAAACCTACCATGAATATCAAAACAGTACATACAGTCAGTTCATTTCCTAGAGTACCCTGTATCCAAATGAATAAAAGCTGAACTAATTAAAAAAAAAGCACCATATAGTTAAAAGAAAAAACCTACACATGTGTACACACAAACACTATTTATTAATAATCTATTGTAATAGGTGAAATGATGTCAATTTACATGAAAGTTCAACACACTTATTTTGCGCCTTCTGTTGCCATGTATGGTTTGTTTCCAGAAGATAACCAAATAAATGCTTGGGGCTTGGGACATACACCAAGCCCCATGTTCTGTAGAACATTCTTTCTACATGTAGCCCCATGCCCCATGGGACATGTTCTATAGAACATTCTTTCTACAGAATCTATTGCTCTACTAAAACCATCACATTAAACATGGAGTGCCCACTATGCAAAAGTAGCTAGGGGGCCCAGTAATTAATTTTAAAAAATAACTACTTTTTAAAGTCATTTATTTAAATCATGAGAAAGAGATAATCCCTGGATAATCATACTGACCCTCTTATCTCAACAGCAGCTAAAACAGCAAGGTCAACTCTGTAAGATACAACTGGGCTTACTTTGTCAAAAAGATTGGAGCTGAAAAAGAAAAAAAATATATTTAGGGATGAATTGAACATAATCATCAAAATTATACAGAGGCAAATGCAATAACACTAAAAAAAAGCAACAAAGAAATAAAAATAAATAAAATAACTATTTCCATTAGCATTTAACTCCAAGAAGATGGCCAAGTTTTATTTAACTTTAAGTTTTGTTTCATAAACTCAAAACTGACAAAATTATTCTTATGACATAAACAATGATTTAAAAATGGCATATCAAGTACTGAAATCTTAGCCAATTCTATTCCATTTTAAAATATATTGCATGACCTACTTACGGCAAATATTTCAAGTTATTATAAATGAAAAAGGCTGTGTTTATACCTCTGGATTTGTAAATCGAACTTCACAGAGGTGTCCATCTCCGACTGCTGGTGCACGCTGAAGCGGAGGCCCGCTAAGAGCTGAAGGAAGAGGAAAAGACGGTCGTGTTGGTTAAAACAGTGTCTAATTCGTGACATTTTGAATCCAATGTCCAAATAAAAAAGAATGTCCTAAACAGGGTTCTTCTGAGCTTACAATAAACTTAAAATATTCTAACAAAGATAACTGAATTGGATCTTTCTATCAAATCTCTCTTAAGATACCCATAATGGAGTCTATTTGACAGCAGATATTAATTATATCTCTATATAATATTCATTATCTTTCCAAAAAATGCAAAAGTAAGTGCCTGTAGATTCAGTAAACAACTGCACACAATGACTTGGTCACAGGAAGCCGACAACTGAACTTGTGTTACCGGAGCGGGGAGGAAGACGGCCGGTGTGTAAGAGTGGAAGAACATGACTAAAGAAGGCATACATAGGACCAGAACCAGGATTTCTCCCCATCGCTCACAACCCCATCAACACCAAGCATCCTAACTTCTGCAGGTGGAAAACTATTATTTTAAAGAGAACAACTGAGTTACAAGATAAGGGAAAGCAGGCTTTTGGGATCATATAAATAACACATGAAAAGGCATTTCTGGGGACTTCAAACTGCCTCCCACTTTACAGAGCCTGGAGCTGGCCGCTTGAAATAAACTGGAATCATCCATAATGAATGCGCTATGAGTGGAGAAGCTGGAGAGAATGAGAATATGAAAAATAAAAAGTATGTTCAACTCATTAATGAAACATCATGTTAAGTACATGTGGAAAAGTGCAATTCTAGGTCCTCTGCTCAAGTCCCATGACCTAAGAGCTCATACATCTAGAAGTAATGACTTTTAATGGAAAATATGCTTACAGAAAATATGGAGTATTTCATTTTGATTTGAAATGTATTTGATATGTAACACTGTAACTTTAAGGTGTAGAGCATGATTTGATACATTTACAAACTGTAATATGATGGCTTTTGCAGTGATAGCACCTCTATCATGGCACACAATTATCACTTCTTTTTTGTGTTGGCATAACTAAGATCTAGTCTCTCTGCGAGTGTGATGGTGGTAATACAGTATTACTATCTATATTCACAGTACCATGATGAGATCTCTAGGACTTACTACTAGTTGCAAGTTTGTATCCTTTCACTACATTTAGTAAGAGGAATGGAGTTTAAGAGTAAATATGGAATATTTAGCCCCATATTATCACAGATCTTCAAATTACCAATATCTAGGTTGACTGAAAAAAGTAACAAAATATACTGCCATTTTTCCTTGATACTGAGAATTCTGTGATGAATACAGAGTAGGGCAAAAGTAGGTTTACAGTTGTGAGTATGCAAAACACTGAGTTTATCCTTGTATTATTATTTATTATTGTATTTTCCATACAAATAAATGTAAACCTACTTTTGCCCCACCCTGTATTTTGTTGACTCTTTGGAGGATTGGGGAAGGGACCGTGGAGTGCTTCTCTCAAGCTCCTGGTACTAACTTCCCCCGGATCTGAAGGGAAGCCTGATTCACCGTGAGCTGCATGCATCTTGATCCTGTCCAGGACAACCATGAAGGTTTCAAGTTAATGAGAAATTCTATCTCACCTAAGAATGACAGTCTTGGCATTTGTCCAAGTAGCTCTGAATATTCATTAAGGCATTCGTTTAAAATAGCAAAGTTACCACTTTAGTCCTTAAACCACGTTTTCATCCATTTACCAAAATGAGGGGAGTGTGCAGACCAGTTTATTGAATACAGTGTAATAGCACAACCCATTATTTTAGCATTTTAGTCTCAACTAAACAAAACACTTCTAATCACTGCACTCTAAATTAAAACCAATTTAAAGTTACTATTTTAAAGTGTTTATTTAAAAAATTAGATGAACAAACCCACAGAAAAATATGCTGCTTTCTTTCCATCTAATTAAAATATCTTACTTCGCCCCCGCTGGTTTGGCTCAGTGGATTGAGCATCAGCCTGCAAACCAAAAGGTTGCTGGTTTGATTCCCAGTTGGGGCACACGCCTGGGTTGCAGACCAGGTCCCCAGTGGGGGTGTGTGAGAGGCAACTGGTCAGTATTTCTCTCACATCAATGTTTCTCTCCCTCTCTTTCTCCCTCCCTTCTCCCTCTCTAAAAATAGATAAATAAAATCTTAATAAAAATTAATAAAATAAAATGTCTTACTTGAGTTCCAGCCTTCATTGGGTTTCCAAGATCACATACCACCTGGCGGGTGTGGTTTTCTGTCTTAAATGCACAGGAAAGTCTTGCTAAGGCCTTTAACAGACAAAAATAGATTAAAAGAAAAATTAATTAATTACCAAAAAATTAAAAAAGCAGAAGCCATAAGACTAAAACGTTCCTAGACAATGTCATGCAGTTGGATATTTAAGTTTCTTGATTTACAAAGCAAATACATCTATTTGAGTAAATGGCAGGGTGAGGTAAGGTGGAAGCCAGAATTGTGTACAATTGCCACATATAAATGCAAAAGTATTTCTGAAAGATCCCTTAAGGATTCAGATACATAACCATATTATCTCTGACAAATAATTTGATGGACAGGCTTAGACACTTTATCTGTCTGACCTTTTTTCAGGCACTTAGCTAGCAATTTTAAAAACGTCATTATCAATGCATTATCCAAAGTATTAGGCTTGAAAGGACTTATGTAAGAGAGGCACTCTACTGTCTAGCAATTCAGCCTTAGGTAGAATGGCTAAGCTTGCTCTAAATAGGGGAGGAGTCTATTAATATTAATGAGACTTATGAGTGTGTTTCGATTTTTAAAGAGGCAGCTTGCTTACTTCACTATTGCGGACAACCCCGATGAAATCAGCCTGAGGTGGGATGGAGACAATGAGCTCAGCTTCATAGGCACCTTCTCCTTGGTTCTGAGCCTTAACAATCAATGTCAGAGGGTTGTCGTCCCCAACATAGATCTTCTTTTGATCTCTACAAGTGAATGCAAATCCAGTCAATGAGAAAAGGACTGCAGGGAGATAGCATGATTGTTCAAAGAAACGAGGTAA
The DNA here is from genome assembly GCF_004126475.2 of Phyllostomus discolor. NCBI lineage: Eukaryota > Metazoa > Chordata > Mammalia > Chiroptera > Phyllostomidae > Phyllostomus > Phyllostomus discolor. The sequence goes on from NC_040906.2 coordinate 39,627,688, forward strand.
ATACACAGACAACGCTGACATCAACAGCATCTCCAGATATTTCAAGACTGCTTCACAGCTCAACAGAAAACTGGGAACAGCACACTGAGTGCAAATGCAATGCTTCTCTAAGTGACAGAAAATGTGGGTGCCACTAGTACATCACTATCATTCATATCTATTACTAAAGCAATTTTATATTTCTTGGTATATAATTATTCTTTGACTTCTTCCAAAAAACTGAATTAATTATGTGTCATGATTCCCACAAAATTCATTATTATTTATACACTATATAAATGGTAATCAGATTCCTTTAGTTAGGAGTATATCAATAATGAAATGTACCTTTAAGAAGATATGTTACTTTGTTAACACTACTCAGTGAAGGATGGGCATAGGTCTGTCAACCTATGCAATTAATGAAAACATAGTATATATTTTTTAAAGCTCCGAGATTGATAGTTTTACTATTATAAAAAATCATGTATTATACTCTAACATAACTAATTCTCCTTAAGAAATACTATTACTTTGAGTACAAAAACAAGCTCTCCCATTTAAATTTCTTACTATACTGCTTATTATTTTGGAGCAAAACTTACCTGTCTACAGAAACTTCCAGTTTGGGTTTACAGATGTTGTCTTCACCACAATCAAGGAGAATATGAGCCTAGGAAAGAAAAGCAATTTATTTTTCCTACATGAAAAAAACACCAATACATGTCACACATGCTACATGTATCAAAATAGATGTGAAGCATGTGAATATACATATACACACAGGCATATATTTGTATAAATTCATCAACTTATTTGCATACCTAAGAGGAAAAGGAATCCTGCCCACTTAAACAGGTTAGTAAATAGTCATGGATGATAAGGAAGAAAACAATTCCTAGGACAGAACAGAATTAGCTGGAACCTTTCAGTTCTATCTCAAAGTAAGCTGTTATGACTCTGGAATGAAGTGTCATGTAGAAGAGAAAGTAACAGTCAAGAAATGAGGGTTTGGATGCTGCTAGCTAAGTTGTGTGATCCCAGGGAACACAAACTCCCTTAAGAGCTTCTCATCACAGACTACGCCTCTGCCAACATTGTGGAAATGTGGCTACAGAGTTTAACAGAAAAAGGAGTTGTGGATATTACAGCAATTCAGACACGCAAACGAAAGGGAACAGAAACCGGGCAAAATGAATCCAGCATATGCATGGCCACACAGAAAGAGATGAAGGAAAAAGATCTAGACTCACTCAAGTTAGCCTGTCCAGAAGAGGTACGGTAAGCAAAAACCAGAATTTCTCCTCTCAATCTGGTCATGAGAGTGTGCCAGCTGAGCAATGGGGAAAACCCAAAAGAGAGGAATAGTGGGAGGAAGCAGAAGAGGTTATGGGGAATTTGAAAGAATACAAAAATTAAGAGAAAAAAATGAAGTCATTTTTGGTTTGTCTACTGTTAACATCCACAGGGCTTCAGGTCCAAATGCTGACAGAAAGAGAGAAAAAGATTTAAAAAGGAAAGATAATGAAAGGCTTCCTTGAAAGAGAAAAAAAAATGACTATATGCTTCCAAGTTACTAACAAGGAATATACAGCTACCCAGAATAAAATTATATGATAGACAGTAAATGTTAACTTAATTGGGGATGTAACCCAGTAATACAAGGTCTGTCCAGAAGGTATCCAGCCCACGTAACATGCAAAAGAGAGACATTTATTGAAGAAGATACAAGGTACAAGAAACACTGTACATAGGAGAGTGATGCCTCAGTGCCCTTCAAAGTAGGCCCCTTGGGACTTCACACAGTTCTCCCAATCACCATCTGCTGCCCCGTCATATTTTCCATAATCTCATCAATGGTCTAAAATTTCTTCCTTCTCAAAAGTGATTTTAGTTTTGGGAAAAGCTAGAAGTCACAGGACACCAAATCTGCACTGTAGGGGGGCTGAGTCACCTCAGTGATTTGATGTTTCACCAAAAACTCAGTAAAAGATGTGATGCATAAGCTGCCAATCACCAGCTGCCCATAGCTGTGGTCTTCTGAATCATCTGAATCATTTCCACGGAGGAATGTTCAGGCTTAACACAAAATCTGATGCAGATGCACTCCTCAACTCGTTCAGTCATTTTGAATGTGATGGCCACACAGTACACTTGCTCACTCAATGGTGTCTACCACCCCCACTGACTAGAACAGTACAGTTGTGACTGTTCACTCATGCACACTCCAGTACACTCTCCTCAGCTGCCAGGTTACATCGATGTAGTGCAAACCGTTTTAGTTATATTAACAATGGCTGGACTTTTTCATACAGACCTCATATATGTAAGCTAATTCAGTAACCTAAATGTAAGCAGTTTCTGTGCACTTCAAGAAGAGGGGAAGGGGCAGAACCATTAGAAGAACTTTGTGGTGATTCTGTAAGTCATACCAAATATAATTACTGCTATATTTAGTTCAAAAATAAAGTGTGGATTTTGCAGATAATAAATTAACTATTAAGAACCTCAGAATTATGAGCATCTGAAGTTTGGAATAAGAAATACATATAAAATATTAATAAATTCTGATACAAGGATATTTGGCTATCAGTCTACACTGAAAAAAAAGGACTTGGCTGACATTGGTGCAGCTAAAGTATTAAAATATGCTATTAAGAAAGATAGTTTCAGAAATGGAAAAGTATAGGGCAATGTCTTCCATTTACAGAGAATTAAATCTCTACAGTCATATACTCAACATCTTGCAGAGAGTAAGAACTTAATACATTATTTGAATAAATACATGAAGGGCCCTGGCTGGTGTGGCTCAATGGGTTGGGTGCCAGCCTGCAAAACGAAGGGATGCTGGTTCGAGTCCCAGTCAGGGTACATGCCTGGGTTGTGGGCCAGGTCCCCAGTTAGGAACATGCAAGAGGCAACCACACATTGATGTTTCTCTCCCTCTCTTTCTCCCTCCCTTCCCCTCTCTTGAAATAAATAAATTAAATCTTTAAAAAAAATACATGCAGGATGAGAGAAAAAAGCTCATCTCTCTGCAGAAAGCACTAAACCTCTAACTCCAAAATATTAGGATGCAGAAAGCGAAACTCCAGAGCTGCCCTGTCCAGTACAGTAGCCACTAGTGAGTCACACGTGGCTTTTGACCACTTAAAATGTGCCCAGTGTGACTAAGAAATTAATTTTTAAACTTTACTTAATTTGCATTGATTTAAATTTAAATTAAAAACTGACACTTGATTCTGTTGCTAAAAATCTTTTAGTATCTTTAGAACAACTTGGGTATGTGAACCTACTTTTTCAACTGCAAATTATATGAATTCAAAATACAGAAAAAATGTTTGTGCTGAAGATTTAGCATCTGAATTTAGGTGTGCTATATGCATGTAATATATTCTGGACTTTGAAGATAGTAAAAAAGCTGTGTAAAGAATGTTAAATATTTCACTGATAATTGTTAATTCAATTACTTATTCAAATGATAATATTTTGGATAGTGTCATGGAATGTTTTGTGTTCCCTCAAACTTCATAGGTTGAAGTCCAGAATGTGACTTACATTTGGAGATATGGTCTTTAACAAGGTAATTAAGTTAAATCACATCACTGGGGTGGGACCTAATATGACTGGAGCTTTATGAGGAGATTGGGACACAGACAACCACATGGGGAAACCACCATATAAAGACACAGGGACAAGGTGACCATCTGCAAGCCATAGAGAGAGGCTTGGAAGGAACCAACCCTGCCAACACCTTGATCTTGGACTTCATGCCTCCAGAACTGTAAGAAAATTAATTTCTCTTGTTTAACCCACCCATTCTGTAGTCATTTTTTAGGACAGTCCTAGCAAACTAATACAGATACATCATTAATGTTAATTTTGCCAGTTTTCTACCTTATAAAAAATGTTGCTGCCCAGTCAATCTAAAATTACAAATGTGCTCATGTTATCCTTCTATTGGTCAGCAGGACTCTATAGAGAGCACAGTAAACAAGTTTGTAATGTGACCAGAGAAATAAAGGACCCGTTTTAAAAAGAAGTAAATATTAAGAATGGTGGGTGGGTAATTAACATAGAAATGAGAGTAAATAATAAAGATCCAAATGCAGAAGAAAAATGCTTAAAGATGAATAATGTTATTGTTAAAATAAATGAAGGACACAAAGAAAAAACATTCAAATAATAAAGAATCAGAGCAAGAGGAGGAAAAAAAGAAGCCAAATATTATTAAAGTTAGTATTTCTCTCAGAGGATTTCAAAAGTTAGCTTACTTACTCGATTACCTGGCTTCAAAACTATATTGATATTAAAGAGACTATTGATCTCAGTAGGCTGATCAAATGTAATGTTAACACTGATAAATAATTTTCAAAAATTCTAAAACTCTACGTAGAAAATAATTTGACCCAAAATCAAAACACATAATGTAAAAGTATGAGACAATTAACTTTTAAAAATGTATAAAACTGAATGCTAGACTCTAAAGGGCTCAGATATTCATTAAATTATTAATATTGTTGATCCACTAAAAATAAAAAATATAAAGAATATAATCTCAGACATGACTATGTTTAAAAGTTTTATATAAATGGGTAACAGAAAAGGCACATATATTCTGATTATTTGCAAAATAAAATATAAAATATATCGTTAAAATATACAAATCACAAAAGACTTGAAAATGTGTTTTAATTTGCCTTATACTTCTACCAAATGTAGTTTTCCCAGATTACACACAAAGAAGAGTGTTAGACAAAGAAATAACAATCAAAATTTGGCATAAAACATTCTATAAAAGAAAAAATGTTAATCTAAAAATATGAATGTGTAATAAGAGAAAGAAATAGGAAATACAATCGCAATATTTGAATACGTTTTTACATAAAATTTTCTAAAATATTATAATAGTTTTTATGAAATTTTTTATATTTGGTTTTATTAAAATAATTTATGTACTATACATATATATGTATTTTTGATTAAAATGTAAATTGAAAATAAGATATAAAACTTGTTTAGCAAAATAACAAACTACTAAAATACAATATAAATAAACTGGCATTTTGTTGTTTTCCTTGAATTATTTGACTGTTTTATGTGACTCCATCTTTCCACATCACTAACATCGAAGTGGCTTTAAATATCTCTAACCTGAAAGTCAAGATTTCTTCCCCACCAACTTCTTTGACTGAAATCCCAACATTATAAAAGCAATCTCTTGTGATATTTTAAAATATGAATTGCAACACCACAACAAAAATTAAAGTGTGAAAGTAATGATGAATTGTACCTGCCGGCTGACGTTGGCGGGAGTGAACTGGTTAAGGACGGGCTGCAAGCCTGTTGTGTCAGCAGCTGTTCTGTAATCCAACCGATACTCCATAAAAATAGTGATTGGAGTGAGTTTGTCTCTAAATTCAGATTCATCCTAGAAATGAAAAAGCTTCAAATTAATGACATCGACCTATGATATCAAACTCTCTGGAGAAACAGCTGTATTATTCATCTTGATCCAATACTACCAAAACTCTCTGTAAAACTACATACATAATAGAGTATCCAGAAAGATTATCATTATTCATTGAGAACATTTAATCAATTATTATTTTACAATGTAGTATTTGATTCACAGAAAAATATAGGGGGTATATAAATAAAAGGAACTGTCAAATGCACGCTCCGTATTGTAACTGGAACATTCCTGGTATCATTTAAGTTACCCATGTAGTCCTTTGTTTTCACCACTTGCCTTCCTTCTCTGACGTAACCACTAACCTGAATTTTAGGCTCACCATTCCCTTGCATGCTTTCAGCAGTTTTATTTCAGTGTTTATGTCTCTAAACAATGTGTTCATTAATTTGTTTTTCCTGTTTACTTTAAAATGAGATCATATATACTCTTGTGATTTGCTCCTGTCTGTTCAATACTCAAGATTCATCCATGCTGTTGCATGTAGCTGATGTTAAGTTTTACCATTGAGTAATACTTTATTACATAATAAATCTAAAATGTATTTGCCCATTCTCCTTCAAAGGTGTTTTGGATGGTTTGCTGCTCTTTGTTTTTGTTATTACAAAAAAAAATAAATGTAATGTTTTTTCTTCTACATAGCAACAAGTAGTTTGTCAGTCTATGCCACATTATTTTCCAAAGTCTTCAAAACAATAGCAGAAAACTGTACTTGAACAGCAAATAAAAAAATAAAAATGAATAAAAAAAAAAACAATTTACACTGCCATCAGCAATGTGTTAAGAATTCTCATTAATTCACATCTTCACCAATTGACAGGCATTGGCAGATTTTGTTTAAATATAAGATGGTGTTTCTTCATAATTATAACTTGAGGTACTTGTCCTGCTTAAATCATAAAGAGTTATTTAATCAAAAGCTTTTTCTACACTTAAGTAAGATGATCATGGTTTTTCTTATAAGTTACACTTCTGTATTGTTAAAGTTAACCCAACCTAGGATAAATCAAAGTTGGTTTTGTCTTTTTAATAAACTGTTAGAATGTAATCAGCTCAGTCATTTTGCATCTATGTCTTTGTGTAAGACTGGCATGAAATTTTGTTTCTTCTTTCATCTGTAGTTTTCAATAGCTAATTTTGTAGAATTTTTCCTTTAATTTTTTTCTTAATCTTTCAATTCAGATCAATAGCATTTAAGTCTATGTATTTGTCTTCACATTCTGGTAAACTTACATGACTGACATCCCACACTTTTTTTTCTTTTTTTAATATATATTGAGTTTATTGGGGTGATATTGGTTAATGAATCTATATAGCTTTCGGGTGTATAACTCGATAATATACCTGAATTCACTACCCCAAGTCAAGTCTCCTTCTGTCACCATTTATCCCCCCGTTACCCTCTTCTACCTCCACCCACTCCCTTTCTGTCTGGTAATCACCATACTGTTGTCTGTGTCTATCAGGTTTTTTCTTAATCTCTTCTTTCTCAACAAGCACCTCACTCCCTCCTCTCTGACAGCTGTCACTCTGTTCTCTGTATCTATGAGTCTGTTTCAGTAGTTTGTTATTTTATTCATTAAATTCCAAATTATGAGTGAAATCATATGGTACTTGTCTTTCTTTGACTGGCTTACTTCACTTAGTATAATACTCTCCAGGTGCATCCGCGCTGTTCCAAAAGATGAGATTTCTTTCTTTTTTATGGCTGTGTGGTATGCTAAGCTGTAAATTTACCACAGCTCTTCCATCCATCCATCTATGGATGGATACTTGGGCTATTCCAAATCTTAGCAATTATAAATAGTGCTGTAATAAACATAGGGGTGCATATATTCTTTTGAATTAGTGTTTCCAGTTCCTTTGAATATATTCCCAGAAGTAGAATCACTGGGTCATAAGGCAAGTCCATTTTTAATTTTTTGAGGTATCTCCATACTGCTTTTCACAGTAGCTGCACCAATTTACATTCCCATCAACAGTGCATGAGGGTTCCCCTTTCTCCACATCCTCGCCAGCACTTGCTGATTTATTAATGATAACCACTCTAACAGCTGTGAGGTGATACCTCATTGTGGTTTTAATTTGCATCTCTCTGATGATTAGTGATGTTGAGCATCGTTTCATGTATCTATTGGCCATCCATATATCCTATTTGGAGAAGTGTTTATTCATGTCCTTTGCTCATTTTTTAATTGGATTGTTTGTTTTTCAGGTGTTGAGTTGTATAAATTCTTTTTAAATTTCAGATATTAACCACTTACCAAATGTATCATTGACAAATATGTTCTCCTATTCATTGGGCTGTCTTTTCATTTTGTTCGTTTCCTTTGCTGTGCAAAACCTTCTTAGTTTGATGTAGTGCCATTTGTTTATTTTTCCCCTTGCTTGAGGAAATATGTCAAAATATATATATATGTATTATATATATACACACATACACACACACATAAATATACACATGCATACAATGTCCTAAATTGTACTGCCTATGTTTTCTTCTAGGATTTTTATGGTTTCAAGTCTAACATTTAAGCATTTAGTCCATTTTGAGTTTATTCTTGTGTATAGTGTAAGAAGGTGATCTAGTTTCATTTTTCTGTATGTATCTGCCCAATTTTCCCAACACCAATTATTGAATAGACTATTTTTATTCCATTACATTTGTAGCTTTTTTTGTCAAATATTAATAGATTATAAAGGTATAAATTCATTTCTGGGCTCTTTATTCTGTCCATTGATCTATGTTTGTTTTCATGATAGTAACATGCTGTTTTGATTCCTACGGCTTAGTTTTATATCAGGTAGTATGATTCCTCCAACTTTATTCTTCTTTCTCATCATTGCTGTTGCTCTTCAGGGTCTTTTGTCATTCCATGTAAATTTTTGGATTATTTTTTCTAGTTCTGTGAAATATTCCATTTTATCTTGATAGAAATTGCACTGAATCTATAGACTACTTTTGGTAGCATGGATTAACATTTTAATGATGTTAATTTGTCCTATCTATGAACATGATATACACTTCTCCTTATTTGTATCTTCTTCAATTACTTTCTTCAGTGTCATAAGTTTCTGAGTACAGGTCTTGTACATCTTCAGTTAAATTTATTACTAGTTTTTTTTGGGTGCAATTGTAAATGAGACTGTTTTCTTAGTTTTCATTCTGATAGTTTATTATTGGTATATAAAAATGCAACTAATTTCTGGACATGTATCCTTCTGCTATAAATTCATTGATCAGTTCTAGAAGTATGTGACAGAATCTTCAGGGTTCTCTAAATACAGTATCCTGCCTCCCTCAAATAATGAGAGTTATGATTCTTCCTTTCCAATTCAGATCCCTTTAGCCTCTTCTTGTCTGATCACTTTGGCCACATATCGCAGTATTATACTGAATAAAAGTGGTAAAAGCAGACATCCCAGTCTTGCCCTTGAAGATATTAAAGAAAACACTAGATACTTTTATGGTTTCTATGTCCTTTTCTGGGCTGTCATAGTTCTCACCGAATTCCTTGAACTCTATATCTGATAAATTGCTTGCCTCCATTTTTATTTAGCTTTTTTCTGGAGATTTCTCCTGTTCTTTATTTTGGGGAATGTTTCTTTGTCTCCCCACTTTGGCTGCCTCTTTGTGTTTGTTTCTATTTATTAGGTAGATCTGCTATGACTCCCAATCTTGGTAGGATCGCTTCACGTAGTAGGTGCCCTGTGGGACCCTATGGCAGGGACTCCTTGATCGCCTGTGCTGGGTGCTCCACAGATGTCCCTTGTAGGAGTTATGTGGGCCTTCCTGTTTTAATTGAGACTTGATTGCTACTGCCTCATTCGTGCCGGGGAACAACCCTCAAGCTAGCTAGCTCTGAGGATCAACCCTGACCACATGTACAAACTGCTGTGTGGGTGCTGACCACATGAAGCAGAATTTGCCTCAGCAGGTTCTGGTCCCTGCCTTTGGATATGCTGCTTGTGAAGCTGATTGAATACAGTTCTGATGTTGTGTAGCCACTACTGGTGTGTTGGTTCTGGAGTCTCTTGGGATGGACTCTAGTGCTGACCAATGTCAGACACTGCCTGTGACTGGCCCTGGGCAACCTGTTAGAAGCTACACATGGATCTGGTTTCTGGTTGCCTTTGCTGCACCTGGGTGTATGCACAAAGGACCAAGCTGCTTATCAAACCTGGGTTTAACAACACTGGGCCCAGGAGCAGGTCATCAAAAGTCCCAAGGCATCCTGAGATCCACCTCTGCCTCCCTTCATCTGCTGGCTGCCTATTAGGCTCAGTCACTGAAAGAGACCCTGGCAGCACTCGATTTGCATGAGGTAGGTTGTCAGTGAGTCAATAGGTAGAGGCAAGTGGTGTTCACCAAACTGATACAGGTTCGAACTTGCTAACATTGCTGAGTCTGACACCACTCAGCAAATGTCCTAGGATCTACCAAGTCCAACTGCCACCTGCTTGGTGTTTGCACACCTTTGTTGTGAGGTGGTGTGGCAGAAAGTCCTCAGAGTGAGTTCAGCAGAGTTTACCAGACCCAAACAGACCACGAGTTGCCTGTATGAAGGGAAGGCTCTGCACTAGGATGTTCGAGGGTAAAATGCCCCCTATCCTAGAGCCACACAACTCAGTCTGCCCAAGAGTCTTCCAGGAGACCCATCTCGGCAGAGTAGGGCCACTGGGAGTTGAGAGGCTGGGGCTAATCAATCTCCCATTGGGGAAGGTGCCGATCAGGCTTAGGAGAAGGCAGGGGGAGTGGCCCCCACCCCAGAGCCACAAAGCTGGTACAGCTTGTACCAGCTTCTGCCTAGAATTCAACAGGCTGGAGCCACCGGGAACTGGAAGGGTGGGGCCACCGGGAGTCAGGAGAGTGGGACTAGCAGATCTCCTGTGAGAGGAAGGCAGCAGTCTGTTCCATGGGAAAGGCGGGGGAAATGGTCCCCACCCCAAAGCCTCATCTCAGTCAATGAACCCCCCTGAGTCTGCCCAGACCTCTACACCCCTGTCCAGGTGGCTGACTCCTCAGCAGGGCACAAGCTCTGCAGGGCAGGACTACAGGAGTCCAGAGCATGGGGCTATTGCATTCCCCCAGGCTGATACCCTAAAGAAGGTATTGCTCCATGAAAGATAGATGATCTGTTGAGTGGGACAGTGACTCAGCTCAGGGATCCTGACCACTGTCCCTTCACCTCTCTCTGCAGAACCACAAACCCCAATCTCTACTCACACAACTCTATTCCATTCCACCTTCCCTCTGCCAGAGCCCAGGGCGAGTGGCTGAAACCAGTGTTTGTGTGTTCGTCCTTTAAGAGAGTGCATGAGGATTTTCACAGTCAGATGTAATGTGGGCTCCTTTCCCAGCTCTGGTGCTGTGGACTGGGAAGTCAGGCTTGGGGATGAGACTCCACACTTCTCAGGAGAAACCCCCGAGCTAAGATATCCCTCTAGAATCTCAGCTGCCTGTGAAAGCAGGACAACTCTTTTCACTCCTCCACCCTTCCTACCAGTGTTAATGTGGCTTCTTCTGTAAATCCTTGGTTTAAGATTTCTCGACTTGGGGTGGTGAACAAACACAACACAATATACAGGTGATGTATTACAGAAATGTACATCCTTATATATAATTTTATTAACCAATATCATCTCCAATAAACTCAATAAAAAAGAAAAAAGGGCTCTCTTTAGCTAATCTTCAGTTGGTTGTTCAGGTCGCTTGCTCTATACTTCAGTTGTAATCCCAGTTCAGTCCTGGGAAGAGGTGAGTGTAACATCCACCTACTCTGTGACCATTTTGGATCCCCAAACATTTTGATATCCAGTATTTTCATTATGGTTCACTCCCAAGTAAATTTCCATTATGATCTCTTCTTTGATCCATGTTATTTAAAATCACAGTTCCTACTTCCCAATGTATCTTTTTGTTATTGATTTCTAAAAATTGCACTGTGATCAAATAGCATATTTTCTATACCAACTTTTTGAAATTTGTTTAAACCTCATTATGACCTATAAATGATCAATTTTTATAGTCTCTAATTGCTAGATGCCAAGTTCCATGTAGGTCTGTTAAATCAAGCCTGTTAATGATGCATTCTTCTAAATCTTTCCTAATATTTTGGTCTTTTTTTTTAGAACTTTCATCATTTATTACTTTAAACATTTTACACAAATTTATATTCTATAACTGATAATTCTAACATCTCAAGCCTCTAATGTCTGTTCATTTTTCTAATAGCTTATATTTAGCTTTTTCTAAAAATAAATTTTACTTAACCTGCAGAAATCATTGGTGCCATACCAGAGTGTTACAGAGAGGCTCTGCATTTCATTTTGCCAAAGTCAAGTCACACCTTCACTCTTGAAACACTTTAGCCTCATGCAAGTGTGCAGACCTGAGGCAGAAGGCCTGGACCCCTGGCTGGCAGAAGGCCCCAGGCAAGTCCAAACCCCTGCACTGCTGTCCGCAGTTACTGCTCACCCTCTGCCCTGGCTCTACCCCACACCAGTAACCCTGGGGGACACATTTGCTTACAACTCACAAGTAAGGTTTAGCCAATGAAGTTTTTAAATTGGTTGGTCATTTGGGGGACCCTAGAAATTTCTTGTACTGTCTTGAGAGTACTGCAGTTTTTAAGAAATACATTTGTCATAATTTATTCAGTAGCATTATCATGGGAAGACTGTTTGAACTCTCTAGTCTACCAGGAATAGAAGTCCATCACTTAGGTTCGATATTTTAAAAAGCCACACTTCCTCAAGACTATTTTGATGTGCTTTCCTATTGATTTAATAACCCAAAATTTATAGAATGTGAAAATCATTTAGATACAAAGCAAAACCAGTAAGTAAAAAAACAATACAATGGAGCAGAGAAATAGCTCTTACCCGCAGATATGCTATCAGTTCCTCACACTGCATCCGGCCGCCCCGGGAAATGGTCATGTTCTTAGAGTGACCCGGGGACCTGTTATGGAGAAACAGTGCTCGTCGAATTGCTCCTTTTTGCTTGAGTTTATCCAAAAGAAGTTCCACCTGGAAATCTATACAAACCAAAGGATTTATAACCAACATAATCTGTATGGACACCTATCTGTCCTAGATATCATGAGTTTTCAGATAAACAGAGCTTTCTATTCCTGTATGTAATTGGCTCCTAATTCATTAAGCATATCTATACATCGTAGTGAGAACACAACCTATTAATTCTGAATAAATGTTTAATAATTAATTAATCCAACCGTCTCCAAAGTAATGTCAAATTAATTCAGACAACAGATAATGATGGTAGTAAAACATCTGCCAGATAAGAGGAGAAATTTCTCTTCTGTATTAAATTATTAAACTGAGAGTAGGAAGTTCAGAGCATGAAATATATGTAAATTGAGACGTTAGCCATTAATGCAAGTAGCACGACTCTTGATGATTGTGACTAAGAAATATTTACTAATATGCATGCATACCAATATATTAAACACAATGAATGAACAGCTACCATATCAAAGTGTGACATAACATGTCCCTGATGAAGCAAGTGGCCAAATACAGTTGTTTGGGTCTAGAATCACCTTAAAGTGAATGTGCTCCCAATAGTCTAAAGCGCAGTTGCTAGGCTTACTGCTTCTAAGATCCAGGTGTTTAAGTAGTTTCTTCCAAAGAGGTAAAGAGTGCAGATCCTTAAATTCACAAATCTTTCAAGTTTCTCTAAATGCTGAACTTCATGTCAAATTTGGGTGAAAACCCAATTATTTTGCTTCCAGTTCTGCTCCACCCACCCACACTGCCTTCCTTGCTGTTTCTCAAATACAGAAAGCATGCTCTTACCTCTGGCCTCTTGAAATTGCCATTTCCTCTACGTAAAATACTCCTCTAGACATCCCCTTAGCTCCTCCCTTTCCTTGCCACACTACGTGAACTTTCATGCAGCAACACACATACAAAAGATTCAGTCCTCTTCCCCTGCTACATTATTACACCTTAGTACTTGGCACTAACATACTGACAGTCTTGGCAACAATAACTTAACTCCCCACCTTGTTCTCAGGACCACATAAACCATACTTTGGAAATGAAGAGTCTGAACTTGCTATCTGGACTAAACTTAGTGCCAAAACTTTGTCTCCTCCTTCTCACTATTTCTAAACCATCTCTCGTCCATAGATTGCTGGGGACTTCTCCAAGACATAAAATATCAAGTTCTCAGTAGATCATCTACTTATAAACAATAATACTCATTTCCCTCAAGCTAATTTTTCTCACAACTTTGTAAACATATTTACAATTCAGTGGGCTGTTTTGTTCACAATGCCAACAAATAAATGTATTGTTTCTGAACTGGGTTAAGAGTTTCCAAGAAAGTAATTATGCTACAATATTAAATGGCTTTAAAAGTAAACAAGCAAATTAAATAAAAAAGCAATATTAACAACTATTTGAGTAACTACTCAAATATCCTAAAAACATTTTTAAGTGTTATGTATGCAGCATCTCCAAAATCACACAGTTCTTCCACAGAACACTTACTAAGTTTGGTGGGAAGTGCTCCTTTGCCATCTGCCTTTAAGCAGAACCTGACGTTAAAACTGTAGAAAATAAAAAATATGTATATACAAATTCTATAATTCAATTTAGATATTTTAAATACCACAAAAATCTCACATTTCTCATACAGTTTATTCTGTGAAACTTTATATCTTTCTCCATGTCTTAATGCTATATTTACAACATGAAACTATACAGAATAATCTAATTCATCTTTCAGTAACTTAAGCACACTTCCCTTCATAGGAAAGAACTTAAGCACACTTCCTTTGATGAGGGGAAAAACAAAAGAATTTCCAAACTTCCTCTTATAGAAGCTGTTCATTTCAATGAGGGAAATGACAGTCCAGATTTAAAATAATGTACCATTTAATAAAAAGCCCCACCAAAGGTTCCTTTAACCAGCAAACTCCTGTAGGACAGCATTTTTCCCAATTTACTAACAAGTGCCGGAATCAGTTTAATGGGTTGTGTCCAGCATAATAAAGAAAAGTAATTACATAAATAAAATTCACTTCAGGTATCAAGGCTGAGATTTCATGAAACTTTTCTTTCAATTATATACATGCATATACTGGATTATAATGCAAAATGTATTTTGTACTATGAGTCATCATAAAAAATATACAAAAGCTACTGCTTTAGTATATTGAAAGCCTTCAAATTATTAGCATAATTATAAGCCTATTATTAGCACCTTCACAGGGACTTGCTAGGGTGAGTGAAGGTAAGAAAGGCAGAAAATCTTAAAAGTCAAAAATCTTGAAAGCAACCTTAATACCAATGAGTAGAAATGAAAAGTAATATCACAGAATCTTTAATGCACTCAAATGAAATAAAATTTTGAAGACTGATTTTGATAACTATAATACTAATTCAAAACCAAAATCTGGAAAAATATTTTTTTCAATAGCTCTTTTGAAACAAAATTTTCTCAGCTTCCAGTCATTCTACTTTCATCTGTAAGTTCTCTATTTTTCTGCATGCCAGGAACTCGAATAATGTTTCCCAAAGTGGGTTATTCATGGTGATTAATAGTATACGAGTCAAGATTTTTCAGTTCTAAGGTTATATTTATTTTGACATGTAAGAGAAAGATACTTGTTTCTCCATTTTATTTTTAAATGTTTTAAAGCAAAACATAGGTCAATGTAAAGAAAAACATCTTAAGAAAATTATAAATACAGGTGGAATGAAAATATAGCAAAATCATACAATATAGCAAGCAGAGTAGCATAAAAATAATGGAGACCTGAAAAATACTGAACTATAGAAGAATTCACACATTAAATTTACAAAAAAAAAAACAACTTTTCCTTTAAAAACTAGTAAGGGAATAAGTAGATGACTGGTATATTAGAGCCAAATAATATTTTTCATACAGCTACTCACAGATACTAAATGTGAAAAGATCATACCTTTTAAAATGTAAAATATTCATGGGCTTTTTAGAGTTAAATATAAAATATAAATAAGTTCTGAGATCTTACTAGCTTTTCCTTCTTTCTGAATATATACAATGAGTATGTATCATTTCTAGAAATTTTACACTAGTTTTTAGCATATTTCTAAAGCTTTCTTCATATCTGCTTTGGAATGGTATTTCTGTAATTTAATCTACGACATAAAAACAGAGTACACCCATACTTCATTTTTAACTGTTTTTGTAATAACTGAATGAGTAATAACTATCATTAAACTAACACTCTTACCAGGAAACTTTCAGATCTGTTCCAGGCAGTGGGCAGGTTTTATTGTCTTGATTTAAAATGCTAGGGTACACTTCAAGGCCAGCATTTACAGTGATAACTGGTCTGGCTCTGTTAGAGAGAAAGAGAGAGAGTGTGTGTATGAAAGAGAGCGAGGGAGGAAAAGAAAGAGAGGGAGAAAAGGAGAAGGAAGGGGAAGGAGAGGGAAGAGGAAGGGGAAGGGAGGGAAGGGTAGAAGGAGGAAAGGAAAAGAAAGAGAGGAAATAAGGAAAGGAAAATTAAAAAGTTATTTTTAAAAAGTTACATTGATCTAGACATTTTAGGTTCACATTCACTGCACACGTAGTGCAATGTTTACTGAAGCATTGTTCAAAAAAAGCAAAAAAACAAAAAAAAACAACTTAAAATGACCAACTGTCCCAGTTTGCCCAGGACTGCCTGATTTTAGCACTGCAAGTCCTATGACCTGTTAAATTCCTCAGTTCCAAGCAAACTGGGACACTTAGTCAAATTATCTGTACTCTGTCCATCAAAGCAGAATGGTTAAATATGTCATGGGATGTGTATTCAATACAGTGCAATACAGCAGGGAAAGTAAGTGCCATAAATCCACGAATCCACCTGTGTCATTATGGACAATCTCGAAGATAGATACACGATATAATCGTGGTGTGACAGGGAAAAAACCCACAATGTACAAAGGACACACACACACACAATTTTTTAATGCACAGAACATTTCTACTAGGATATACTAATAAACTAGTAGCTAGTGTGACAAGAGATTTTTGTTGTGTGCCCTTTTACATTATTTGAATATTTACTATGTGTGTGTATTACTTTGTTAATGGCCATTTAAAAACTGAATTAAAAACTGAAACAATAAATTAATAGAATTTTCCAAAGTTCAATTGTACAAATTTAAAAATACACTAGGCTCAGGACAGTATGCCTGTCCAATCACAGTAAATCCTGGAATCTGTACGAAAACACGCCGTCCTGAGAGCCACAAGCTAGCTGACCCATCACCAACTCCGCTACACAGTTTCAACGTCAGTCTTCCTCCCAGGTGTGAACATGGCCCATAGGAGAGTAAACACTGAATCTACTTGGGATGCCAGATGATACTCTTGAGCATGAGCAATTGATGAACTAAAAAGAATAATTGGGTGTCTGTATAAAGCAGGGAAATATGGTTATGTGGATTTATACACTGCTTTAAAAATATTTATTTTGGAAGTCATTACATACTGCCTTTGCAGTCACAGAACGTGGTGGCACAAACACCAAGTTAATTTCTTATCTCTCAGAGGAAAACGTGAACTCCTGTAATTTTTTGAGAAATTTAATATGTAGAAGAATACCTCTAGACACAATTTCAAAAACAAAGAGGGCAATTCTAAATGCTTTTTAAATAAAAAATTACAACTTTCTCTACTTTGAGGTCTCCTTGTACAAATACTATTTTCCTGCAGTAAATCTTAAATCAAAAGAGCAAACTAATTTTACCATTACTTCCAGAAAATTAAACTAAAATTCAAATACTGGTACTTAACTATAAAACTTCCAAATAATTCACAATAGTACAGGATATGGAAACATGCTCACCTGTATAACACAGCTCTATCCACACCAAAAGCTCCTACAATTAAGTCTTAAAAGAGAGTAGAGAAAAATGTTAATAATGATGATTTTTTTTTAATTCACATACCAAGCCCTGGCTGGCATAGCTCAGTGGATTGAGCGCAGGCTGCGAACCAAAGCATCACAGGTTTGATTCCCAGTCAGGGCACATGCTTGGGTTGCAGGCCACGGCCCCCAGCAACCACACATTGATGTTTCTCTTCTCTCTCTCTCTCTCCCTTCCCTCTCTAAAAATAAATAAATAAGATCTTTAAAAAAATTCACATACCATCCTATAAAACTTTTAATAAATATAATTTCTAGACATAGTCTCAAAACTATCTTCATTAGGTTGTTTAAGATAACCTCTAAAAGGCTAAAAATTCTAAATAAGCTATCATCAATGGCAAACACTCACATAAAACTAGTATTTCATTTAGGTAGGCAAAAATCTTTTTCATGAATACTAAGTAAAAATCTGCAACAATGGGAAGTATAACCCCTAAACACATGTACACCAAAGGAAAAGTCCAGATTGATAGATACTTATGGATTTTACAATTTCATTGTAAAACTTTTTAAAATTTCTTCTCTACTTTATTTAAAAAAACAAAACAAAACCAAAAAGCATATTCCATATATTTAGAATGACAGGAGATAGCACTCAAATCAACAAAAACAGAATGCATTAGTTTTTATATATAACAGGTAAAAATGATTCACAATTAGAAATAAAGGAATCAGAGGTCCCTCTCATAGTATAATCATGCTCAATTTGATGAACCCTATCTAGGCAGAAAAGTACACGAAAAAACCATAAAGATAGGCAGACTGTATTACATCAAAATTAAGAACTTATGTAAGCCCCAAAAGCAAATGTGACAACCTAAGAAATACACAGCGGTGTGCAAAAGCAGGTTTACAGTTGTGAGAATATGAAACAGAGTTTATTCTTGTATTATTTTCCACACAAACAACTGTAAACTTACTTTTGCCCACCCATGTATATGAGTTAAGGAGTTAATATCCTCAATATTTAAGGTACTGCCACAAGTTTAAAAAAATGAACTAATGAAAGTAAAAAATCCCAATAGAAACAGAGGGAAAAAGATGTAAAAAAAGAAATTCACAAAAGTAAATATATGCAAATAAACCAAAATGCTTACCCCCTCACTAATGATTAAAAACTTCAAAATGAGATAATGTTTTCCACATATCACATAAAGTTACTTTAAAAGGAACAAAAGCCCTAGCTGGTGTGGCTCAGTGGATTGAGTGCTGGGCTGTGAACTGAAAAGTTGCCGGTTCGATTCCCAATCAGGGCATATGCCTGGGTAGAGAGCCAGGTCTCCAGTTGGGGGCACATGAGAGGCAACCAATCACTATATCTCTCACACACTGATGTTTCTCTCCCTCTCTTTCTCCCTCCCTCCCCCTCTCTCTAAAAGTAGATAAATAAAAATCTTAAAAAATAATAAAACAAAAATCAAAGAAACAAAAGATAACACCTAATATGGGCACAAATGTGCAAAAATGACCACTCATTTACTGCTGGTAAGTGCTTTAAAAAGTTGCAAAAACTTTTGGAGTGAGTGGGAATGTGATTTGACCATGTGTGTCAACTTAAAAAGAAAAACCAGTGCTTAGCTTTGATATAGCAATTCTAAAACTTTGTTCTAAGGAAATAATCAGATACATGCAGCAAACTTATATACAAGAATGTCCCACAATAAGGTTAAATAATATACGATACAGCCATGTGAGAAAATGGAAAATATAAAGTTCAAGCCTTGGAAGAAAAATAACTTAAGGAAACACTTCTGATATATTACATGAATTAAATATGCTAATAGTACATTAAGTATAATTTTGTTTTGTTAAAAATGTATATGAATGCACTGAAAAAAAATTGTAAAGTGTTTTGCAATATTTTTGAAAAGTTCTATAATTATATTGCACTTATTCAAAAAATTCTTGAATTAACACTGACGTAAGAATCAACTTCCTGTCTTATTTCTAAAAGCACTTCTACATACTTGCATGTTGAGCTAATATTAACTGCTTCGACAACAAAGGTAATCTAAATTTTCTGTACTAGATTTCATGTAAAGAATAGACCCATTATGATATATAGTCCATTATAATATTCCAAAGTATATATGAACCAGGGGAAAAAAAATCTCACTTTCTGTACTGGCTCAAACCAGTGGGGAAGGTGGGGCAAATTACCTTTCTGTCTCTTTTCTCATCCAGAAAATGGTATAATAATGAGCTGAGCTAGCTTATACTCTTCACACGCCTTATTGAGACAATTAAATAATATATTTTTAAGTCACAGTGATTAGTCAAGTCCATAAAAATGTTAGATTACTGAAAATAAAAAAGTGATAACATTCAACAATTTAGAATGAGCATTTAGCTTTGTTTATAACTTCTAGAATATTTTTCCCTGACATTCCATCACAAACCTCAAAACAATAAAAGAAACTCAGAGAATGTGTTTTTTTATAGGAAACTCCCAGGAAATTGAGCTGCACTTAGTTCATATCCCTTTCAATAATAAGAACAGTGCCTTAAACAACAGTAGGGGCTTAAACTGTACTTGAAATATTGAATTGAAATAATTTATAACATAAATCCAGAGCACAGTAACTATTTGCTATTAAGACCGAAAAATCTATGAAGCTCTATGTATTTCTAGGAAAGTACCTGGATATCCATTTTTGTCTATATCTGTGGCTCCCTTCATTGAATAGCCGAAGCTCGGTGGCATGCTCTGGGCAGCCCATTTCCCTTCCAGGATTTGAGATGGCACTGCATTCAAGCCCGTTGATCTTCCATTGAAAATATAAACAATTCCTTTTTTATCTTCACCCCCATAGGGAGCAGCAATCGCAATGTCTGCAGAGAAAAAGGAAAAAGGGGTGGGAGAAGAGATGGTGAGAAGAAAGAGGAGGAGGAGAAGGAGGAGAAAGGAAGGAGACAAGGAGGATGGAAAGAAGGAAGTCTTAGTACTTATCATTATTTATGTGAAGATCTTAATATTTATAGGACCCATTTATCAGATAAATATTGACTCAAAGTTCAGTAAAGTATTCTTTATACAAAAGCAACAATATACTTCAAGGAAATTCAAGTAGAACTGTATGGAAATTACATGAATTGGAGCCAGATATTCTGGGCCTGACTTTGGACAAATCAGTTAACCTTTCTGGACCTCAAATACCTCATCCTTTCATGCAGGGGAGGGTGATATGTCAAAACATTCCTCTAAAGTTCATTCTAGCTTTCAACATTCTAGTTAATTTAGTTGGGCATGGTGTGGGGTTGTTTTTTTTGAAACAGAAGCCAATCTGACTCAGATACTTGAAAGTTAGGAATTCAAAATCTTGTTCAACTTACATTAAAATAAACAAATAAAAAGTTTGAAATTCTTTTATAAAGAAAAAGAATAGTCACTATGACCTTTCTTAACTCTAAAATATTTTACCAATATGTCCACCTCCCTCTGCCCCTGCTGGTACCACTCTAAACCATCCTTGGTGTGGATCCCGAAAGCAGACCAAGTGGCTTCCCACTTCGACTCTTGCTCCTATAATCCATTCTCCTCAAGCTGCCAAACTTCAATGTTATGTACCCTTCCTTCTTAAAGTCCTTCAATTATTTCCCAAAGCTTTAAATGCTACCTGGTTTTTCAATTCAATCCTGCCTCCCTGCAACTCCCACCCAATTCTAACCCTCACTCGCTCCTCCTACCAACCCTAGCCTTTTTCTTAGACACGCCAACCTAGTTCCCATCTCAGGGTTTATACTTGCAGTTCCCTTCTGCCTTAACAGGTCTTGCTCCAGAGCCTTCCAAGCTCTGCTCCTTCTATTTGTCCAAATCATAGACTAAATGCCATCTTGCCAGGAATGTCCTCCCTGGCCACACTAAGAAGCACTACATTCTCACTTCTCAACCACACTATTGTATTACCTTGCCCTCTTATTGTTTTAAACCCTCAGCCTTTTCACTACCTGAATTTCTCCACTGGGTGTTTACTCGATGGCTCTTTCACAAAAAAGTTTCCTGAGAGCAAGACATGTCCATCTTGCCTGTGACAGTCCTTATGCACCACCCCTTCCAAACTGCCTCAGCTTACTTAACACCCCCAAACATTTCCGGCCTCCTCGATGCAGCATCCTGAGATAACAAAGACGACCTGATCACTAATCTTTTGTATGAGACCAGTAGGCCCAGGAATATCCCCAACACTGTGGTAATTACATTCTAGTATTTACTCATTTACATAAAAGTTGCCCATATTGATGCTAAATTCCGCAAGGATATGGATGGGGTCTAATTCATCCTCTTATCTTTGGCCCCTAGAACAGCTGCTGGCCTGCAGTGAGCACCAACAAAGAATTTTTTATCCTTAAAAAAGTTGTATTATATTATGTAAGTAATATTTACATTATCCTTGTTCAAGTTTCAAAAGATGAGCCTAACTCTAAAATTGACATAAGCCTTAAGAAAGTAGTCATTAAAACATAATTTTCCAACGGAAGATGGCTCTAGTGTTAAAATATTATTACAATAAAAACAATCTCTAACTTTTCTAAGACTCTCGCTATTTTACACATTCTAGTCATCTCTCTTGGCTGGCATCTGTCTAGACTGGCGAGTCCTGCTTTTTCATGCAACCAGTTTCTCTCTTTGATCATTTAAACTGCTCTTTTCTGGGTTTTTTCTTTTCTTTTTTCTTTCTTTCATTCTGCCTTTCTAGAGGGGTATTGAGAGAAACTGCTCATCACTGTGGAACCTAACTTTCTTGTTTTGTTTTCAGGATCCCTCCTGATGATACCTTGGGTTTCCCCGGTGGGGGCAGGTGGAAAGGGAGGAATACAGGAGTACAAAGGGTTAATGTCATCAGGTTGGAACAAAGAAAAGATCCAGGTTATAAGTGGTAGTTCACTTTATATGTATAAACTATAGCTACATACCAAATATAAATATATGTATCGACATAAACACAGCTCAGATAATCTTCCACTAAAGACGTTATCATTCACAATCTCCTATTTGGGACAGTAAGACCCCAGAAGAAACCCTGGGAGAACACGATCATCCTCTATGGCAGGATTTTCAACTGGCGTGCCGCATGAATCTCTCCGACATGCACGACCTGACTACTAAGTCAGGGCACTGGCCTCTTTTCCTTTGTCAAGTGAAAAAGAAAGGACTGAACAGCCAACACAACAATGCCCATCCTGTGTGAATGAATAAGAATTGTACCTATTTTTGGTCAGGTCAGCACAAAATATATATTTTTGGCGTGTCGCAGAATTTCAGTAGTTTATATGTGCCATGGAGATGACAAAGGCTGAAAATTGATGCTCTATGGTATCTAGCTCTAGAAAAAAAAAAACCTCTCTGTAAAAAGTTGTTAAACTTCTGTATTTTTTGCAATTTTTAACTGTTATGCTCACAGATGATACATTTTAATGAAAAAAAATAGAAAGCAGGATAAGGTTTTAGCCAGATCCTTACATTAAGGAAAGTCTCTTTAAAGTGGCTGGGATATACACTCAAGACGAGGTGATGGCAAACAGGCCCAGGCTCTCCCAGAACACCTGGAGACGGAGGCCCGGCGATAGCAAAGAACCCACTTTACTCGAGACACAACCTCACAGCCAGCCCTATGTTTTCTAGGTAGTTCTTGTTATCAAAAAGTACAGACTGGGTGTGTTCTATAGTATTCTTTTCAAGTTCTACTTTGACCTTTATACACCGGAGTTCCATTTGATTTATGTTATGTTCTCATGATAGTAAAAAATTAAGACGCTATTTTAGGAAGCAAAATGTCCCTTAGAGTAGTTTTTCCCTAACATTGAAAACTTCAGGGTTAACCTTACAGGTGACACTTGCAGGGCAAGACATAAACAGCCCAGAAGCAGCAGTAGAGTCTTGAGGCCAAACTAATGTTTTCCTTTTCCACTACTTCTTGGGAGATAATCCTCTGTATTTTTTGAAGTTTTCTTCTTAATCTATAACTTTCTTTACATTTTAGTGGGCATACCCCTGATATTGTTGATGACACAAACTAACAGTTCACCTCTCTATTCTGTGAATTTTAGAAATGTTTTTAATAGTATTCTTTAAAAAAAATCTTGGTAATGTGTAATCTGTATTTCATTCTATAGCAAAGCCAACTTAGGCTTTTAAAAGTATCTATAGCTATTAATGAAATTATTAAATGGCACTATTATAAAACCATGAGCTATTCCTTTTACTTGCCCTCACGAAGGGAGATATAACTTCCCTAAAAACATTACGGACAAAACTGTACTTGAACAACAATAAATTAAAAAAACATTATGGACAGCCACAACAAAGTTATAGCTTGAAGTATGTATTACAGGCAGCAGTGGCCAGACAGGACAATGTACCTGGGCATTTACTTTACACTTGTACCCAAATGGACAGCAGAGGGCACTGTCACCAAGCAGGAGACATAATCCAACTCAGCAGGGCTCCAAGCCAATGCAAGTTCCTTTCAGATCAACTATTCCAACATTCGATTTTGAGGTTGCTTGGATGATAACGCAAGAGATTCAACTTTTTAAATTTCTGTTCTTATTTTTAATGAAGAAGAGCAACTTGACATTTAACCTAGTGTGTCACTAACTATCACTCAAATTCTCTCCAAGAAGGAGGGCTGCACATGGGAGTACAGGACTTTTCCAAGTGGACACAGAAAATCGGGGACTCGGAGCTGCTGGACTTTGATCTCACCATTGAAGCCATCCTGGTCCAGGTCTCCCAAAGGTGCTATGGCACTGCCAAACCTTGCAAAGACTTCAAACCCATTCAGCTTGGTCGTCTGGAAGTCTCCCGAAGCTCTTTGCAGAGACACTGAGACCTGCCCCACCTCCTGGAGTTTGCCGTCTGAACCACGATCCATGAATAGAGGTGCACCAATGAACACATCTGCATAACTAACAGAACACAATTGTTTCCATGAAAGCAAGATCAAATTCCATCTGACTGTTACTAATCACTTCCTTATTAAAATCCCACTTCCTCTCTCCACACCTCCCATAGCCACTGAAAGCATAAAATGATCATTTCAAATTGGAACGTTCCTTCAACTCTTTCAAAACTATGCGTAATTCATCAAATTACTTCATTCCTTCATTATTATCAAAGCTATTGAAAGAAATTATGGAAAACATAGAGGTTTTCTAGATTTCATGGTAAGGTTGCTTCAAATTGGTTCCCTGAATTGAAAAATTAACAGGAAAGGGACAGAGAAACAGAAGAAATGTTTAGTTTTAGCAAAGTGTTCATAAACACAAGAGGAAAACTTTCTGGAAACATTTTTTAAAACTTACTCATCCCCATTAATGTCAGTGGCAGCAACAGAAAATCCAAAATATGCAGCCATCTGGATAAGAAGAAAAGAAGTGACTATGTTTCTTCCAACTAGTTTAACAATTGATATTTGTAGTATATTTATCAAGTAAAAAGGGTTTTCTTCTCTCTGCATATAGTACTTCAGTCTAAATTTCTTCTCTTTTGCTTATTCTACCAACACAGTGACAATCAGGTAATAAGGCTTATTTTCCTAGATTTATGAGCAAAACATATCCCATGCATGTTATTTCAGTGACCTAAACACACACCATTTAAGTCCAAGTAAGTCAATGCTCCTTCCCAGGTAATCTATTCTGTCCCTTCTCCACGGTCCAGAAAACACCAGAAGCAGACATACTATCAGAAAGACATTCAGTCACGGACAAATGTTTTACCTGAATCCAAGAGGCTATAAATGGATGTCTATGCAGTAGAGGTAATAGATAATAATGACCCATAGGTCATAATCAGCTCTCCCTACATGAAACTATTTCAACTTTAAAGAAATTACTGTTTGGAAAGGCAGGGAATAGAACTCAGATCTTTGTCTCACATTTGAACTGATCACATGCCAGTGGTTTTGCTTTTGAATCACACACAGTACAAATGCACGTGGGTTTATCATGGGTTTATTATGCAGAGGGGGCAGGAATGTCCTCTCTCCACCACAGCAGACCGCTGGTCATCACAGACAGAGCAGCCTGGCTGGAAATACACAGGAAAAAGGAAAGTTCTAAAGAGAACCCACCATGCAAAGCAAAACTAGGGAGATGACGAATTAAAGATGAACTAATCCAAAACAGTCAAGTCAGCAAAACTTCCAAAATTTGATTAGCAGAGAGACCAGGAAGGAATGATTGGGGGGATTCCTACATTACCTATTTTGGGTTGATACAGTGTAATTGAGAAAATGAAAGACACATTCTGCATTCCAGTACAAGATAAGAGCATGAATAACAAAGTGTATTGTATTTGGGGTACCATGTTGATGTGATGACTGAAATTTAACAGAATACTATGCTTGAGCCTTATTCTCTCAGGGTGTGTGGCCTGAAAGCATAAAGAAAGGATGCCATTTCCCGAGACAAGTTTTGTCCTGGGCACTATGATTGACATGCTTTCATTTGGTTCTCACCGCAGCCTCATGAGGAAGTTACCAGTATCCTTGTTTTTACACATGAGACACGGGATTTACAGTGGTAAACCCCTTGCCCAGGGCAATAATACTGAGTATGGAGAGTCCAGGTCTGTCCTAATGGTCCTAAAGCAAAGCCCAAGTTTTCCCCCACAAACAGCCAAGGAGGATCAGGGACTGCCTGCAGGAGACGCTTCTTAAGCTAAAGAAGTCACAACAGCACGAAGAGATACCCACACCTGCCTGTCATAACACAACCCTGCGCTTCCTCCTTGGCTGCCCTACAAACGGGAAGAGGTTGTGGGAGACCTCGGGTCTAGTTCCTCCTCCCGTCAATGCTCTGGCAAAGCCCCACCATCTCAGCCGGATAAGAAGTGGGCCTGAACCCCCCCATCTGGAAACTAGAAGTGTTTTTCCTCTGGCACTAATTAACTTCTCCTTTATCATTATTAACTTATTTAATAAAATTGCAGCTAATACAATGAAAAGTCTTAGATCATTCCTTAAAGGAGAAGTGAATGTCATCAGCAAAGAGAAAGGAAGTTTTTGGCTTTGTGTGTAAGTGATTTGATTTTGTATTTCCTTTTTTAAAAAAAAACCATAATATGCAATTATAAAAGTAATTTCTTAAACAAATCACTTTGGTTAAAACAAATATTAAATATTTCAAGTCTATTTTATATCCATAATATTGAACGAATATTTATTATACATTGAATATTAAACCATTAGGATATTGCCAAGAAAAATTCTAAGACATTAAGAAATGCTGGTATTGAGATGTTAAGTGAAAAACTTATTTTAAAGCATACCTGCTCACCAGTAAAATTGTGTAAGGATGACATGTTTTTCCCATCATAAATATAAACCTGTGCAGGAAAAACAAAAGTATATGAAATATAGGAAAATATAAGATAACCCAGAGATTTTTTTAAAAACACTTTTTAACTTTCCTACCATTCCTAAAGTCCTCGCTGCTCTTGGAACGCCTGAAACAAAGTCTGAAAAGAAAAAAAAAATTACTTACTTACTTGAAAAAAAAATTTTAATCCCTACCTGAGGACATTTTACCATAGCTTTTTAGAAAGAGAGGAAGGAGAGCGAAAAACATCAATGGGAGAGAGAAACATCAATGGTTGACCTATGTGTACGTGACCGGACAGGGGATGAGACTGTAACCAGGCATGTGCCCTGACCAGGAATCGACCCTGCAAGCTTCCAGTTGCAGATGACACTCCAACTGGATGGTGAGTCACACCATCCAGGGCACTCCATTTCTTCTTTAATTACTCATCTCTAAGACCAATATTGGAAATTGGAGGAGAAAGGGGGTAGGTCAGAAAGATTTAAGATTTATTTCAAAAGATAATAAGTAAAAGATTTTTTAAATTAGTATCCAATAATAAATAACCACAGGGCATTTTAACCATGAAATTAAATATCTACAAAATAGAAAGATTCATGAGGATCCTCAAATAGATGCAAGTGTGCCCTCAAGGCATTTCTAATCTGTTTAAAAAGAACAGATAAGATCAAGCGATCTAAGAAGGAAAAGCTATATTGACAGTAATGGAAACCAATACAGAGCAAATGAAATAGGGTAGAGGTGGCAGTTACACAGAAACGTGATCAAAATCAGGTCAAGTCTATGATTGCAGGATTGAGCTCTGAAGGATGATGGACAGAGAAAGGGTGGGGTAACAACCATATTGACAGAGCCCCAAGAGGTTATAAACTGCAGAAAGAAAAAAGAAACCAAGTCTCTCCAAGAGGACTGAGTCTCCAGAAAGACGTGAGGAAGGCACTAAAGATATGACTGAAAGTGCTGGGAAAATAGCAGATGGGGAAGAGACTGAGGCCCCCAGCACTGGCTCACTTGCAGCCACTACCGAGGAAGAAGTTTAATGCAGACCCAGCTCCTGCCAATGTAGGGATGACTTCCTCATTTCTCCCGCTACATTCCATAACTATGGTTTCACATCACTTTAACTCCTGAAACTTTCAATACCACTAGTTTCAAAAGCTTAGGCTAAATTTTTAGAAAAGAATGAAATATAGTTCAAGCACATCATACCGTCTATGCCATCACCATTGAAATCGCCAACAGCCACGGAGTAACCTAAACCGGAAAGCAAAGGCGAAAGAAACAGCATCAGGGCCAGACCAGGTAGCTGACTCCACTGTCTTTAAGGATACCTGCAAGAAATCCCTCTAATTTTGTCCTCTAGGGGCACTACATTCATATGAGTATGATAAATGTGTCTTAAATTAACTGAGCTAATCTGATAGAAAATAAAACGTTTATCAACTTTACAAAGGAGTTATTTAAAAATGGTAAATTTGCGATTCATCATAAAGTAGTAACAAAAGATTTTCTCAATCCGCAAAGTACTACTTCTGTCAAGTGTACTTGGTTTAACGAGTAAGGGAAATTTAAAAAGAGAACAAGAGTTACTAAATCATAAAGAACAAAACCACAGTTTAATATAGTCAACAATAAAAGTCCATGACTGTCTGGGTTTGAATCTCAAAATAGCAGGTTGTAGTGAGTAAAACAACCAACCGACAAAAGTTGTAAGCGAATGACTTTGGGCAAGTTATTTTGCCTCTCTGCCTGAGTGTCTTTGTATAAAATGGAAATAATAACTGTACACTCTCATACATTTCTTCTAAGGATTAAATAAGTTAACACTGAAAAGTACTGACTACAATACCCAGAATACAGCAAGTATATCTTAAAGGTTACCTATTATATCTATTACTATCACCATAGTATAAATAATCATGCTTAAATTAATTTAAATTTCAGTTACTGAAATATGATATAACCTAAGAACTCATTAACAATTTGAAGTTATATGTTCCTTATATTTAAGAAAAAAACTTTATCTACTTTACATAAAAGACTTTTCTACTGAAAGCAGCAAACAGGATAAATCCACCCCCACTCCAGAAAATGAATCCTATTTGGGTGTTACCTACCTAAATAACTGTCATCAAAAACAGCTTGTGCAGACCGAGTTGCTAGCTGGTTATTATAGGTGATGCTGTAAACTTTGGGGTCATATTTGGATACAATTTCTGCCACTTGATCTGATATGAGCTGACCTGGATAAAAAAAATATATATAATAACTTTCTTATGGGAACTCTGTGATGCAGATGATGGATGGCACTTGCATGAAAGAAAATAGCATTAAATATTAGCATTTCTAATTATTAGCCTCAAATACCTCTCTCCATAATTCTAAATCAGAAATTTGATGTTATTTTTAATTATTTCTATTCAGCCTAGTACCTAAAATTGGTCTCTGCTAATAAGCACAAATTTCTAAATATAGAATGTCTTAATTCACTAAAGAAATCAATGTTAAACAAATGAAATAATAAAATCAAGGGCTGTTTCTAAACCAAGTTCATGGAAACTTGAAAAATCAACTGCAGTAATTAAATATTTTTACCTTAATAATAAAAAATGATTAGTTCAACTGATTTTTTTCTATGCCAAATTATTTGGACACCTTTATAAAGGAAGCAGCCTGAATGGGGTGAGTTCCTTTCTCTTCACAATCTGAAGTAATTAGAGGGACAAGAAATCTAGCCAACGATACAAAAATCAGACCGAACTCTGCCCCAAGAAAGGTTGACTGGTTTATTAAATGCCATCTCCATAACATGAGAAAAATAATCTCTTCATTTCTGCGGTTTTAGAACAAAATTCAATAATATTAGCAACTTCAGTCCTGTTCCAATTCGTCCAGGCACGTGTATGGCATCTACAGGGCAGAAACACCTTCTGCCTGGCTCACTACTTGACCCTCTGTGCCTCAACAGCACCCAATACACAGGAAGGAATTCATTAAATACTTTTTTGAAGCAAAGAACACAGGAAAATCCATCCTCTGTTTGGAATAAAACATCATCGTCATTTTCTCTGTTCTTACAGAGACAACTCTGAGATCTCTGGGAAAACTCACTCTAACATAATTATTCAGGGTGAAGCCTGCTGATTTTAGTCTGATTAAAACAACATTTTCTCTGCCCAGTCACTGAATCTTTTAGTTACATACTATATATCCTTTATAATGAAACTCCAATGAACATAATATTAATGGTATCTATATCTGTCCAAATTTATAGTAACTAGGAATGCATAGATTGTGCAATACTCAAGGTATTAAAAGAACAAGTGATTTAAATATGTTCACAGCTGTGTCTCTTGAAAAGGCAGAGTTAACAAGCAGCCCTGACTGAGAATCACAAAATCTATCTTTGGTTCCCACACATGCTGAGGAGATACTTCCCTCCAATGAACGCCACGCCTAGCCGTGAAAAAGAAAGAACAAGTCTACGTTGTATACCTACTATCATAATTGTTCACATTTATTTTCTCATATGCGATTTGAGCTATTTTTGTTTTTGTCATAAAAGTCATGCATAATTTTCCTAAATCATTCCAATTTCCAGTAGATGTATAATTTACAGAAATTCAAATATTGTAGTTTTAGTTAATGTCTCTCATACTGATCCTGGTCTTTGCCTAATTTTTTTTTTTCATTCTCTCCTTTGCCATGCCTTCCAACTTTTCAGTGATTCTCATTTCTCATTCCTTCTCATTCTCCTTTCGTCCTATTTTCCTTCAGGAAATTTCTTACTTTACCTTCCCTTTCTATAAAGCAAAAGTATGGGTTTTCTTACAAAGAAGCAAGTAAGGAAAGCCTAGTGTAGAGTACGGAAGTAAAATTCAGTATTGGAAAGTACTTTCAAATCAATATTCCGAGGTTTTCCTGTTCTTCCACATATTGATATTGCTGGATTATCAGAATACTAAGAAACGAGAGTTCCAATCTTGTAACAGCACTTGTTAGCAAAAAATAAGCATGTGAATATATTAAATAAACATGTGTATCCAAGCAGATTCAGTTACTTATTTTCAAACTCTCAACAAAAAATGGCCTGTTACACTATATTCAAATGGTAACTTTATTAAGACTTCCCAGAATGACTGAAGAATGTAGTGTTTCACCATCGCATCAATCAGCAATGCCAGTGTAATTATATTCTTTTGAAACTTAGTAAGATTCTCATTTTTAAAACTCCTCAAACACAAATAAATCATTCTTGATGACAATGACTAATGAGAAAGTAACCATTTAAATATTCCAATGAGCATATTCAAAATACTCTTAGAACCATGAGTTTTCAGAACGCTATGATCACCTATTACAGGTAAATTCCACACACTCCCTAATGCTTATTACATTGTGGCTCCGGAGCACCAAGACAGAGCCATCTGCCCCACAAACAATGCAATGGATTATTTTAGATCACTCCATAATTTGCTTTGAAAGTAGTCAGGTTATTTTCTACTAGGAGTATATGTAATACGTTATATATTATGTTATATATTTTATATAAAAATACTATATATGTATTATAATAGTACAGTGATGTTACATCTAAATTGTATTTTTCTATTTCTTTAAAATAATTTGAAAAATCTCATAGGCGCATTATAAGACAGATGAGTCTTTTTTTAAAGATTTAATTTATTTATTTTTAGAGAGAAGGGACGGAAGGGAGAAAGAAAGGGAGAGAAATATCAATGTGTGGTTGCCTCTCGCATGACCCCCACTGGGGACCTGGCCCTCAACCCAGGCATGTGACTTAATTGGGAATAGAACCAGCAACCCCTGTTCAAAGGTAGGCGCTCAAACCACTGAGCTACAAAAGCCAGGGCAAGACAGATAAGTCTTAAACAGAGTCATCACTGGGTAATTTAAACAACATTAACCTACCTTGCCAATAAAAGCTGCCAGGACCACCAAGAAGTACTCTGTCAGCCTAGATTAGATCAAACAACAAAAAGATATGTATTTAAAAGCAGGTAGCTTTAAAAACTGAAAGCAATGTAATAGACAACAAAAGCTACATATATACACATACATATATGACTATAACATATACATATATGTTAAAGCAAACAAAATCATAAATCTCAAACTCATCTAACTCCATTTCAGTTATGTTCATTGTACCTTTTATAAAATACAATAAAATAAAATAAAAATGCAAAGTTATGATATATTCTTTTAATATGGATCTCGGCTGTTTCACAAATTTGGTACTGAGTACTTACTGCAAAGAATTATGATCTAACAATAAGGGGAAAAAAGTCCCTCCTTAATACTGTAGATTACATTTGTGACTACATATGCAAACTTCATCCCCAACAATCACTACAAATTTTTCATCTATAGGGAAATCTTTAGTGTCCTGCAGCTCAAAACAGGAGTGAAGTTAAAAAGTAAATTTTTCAGGGTATGTTACATATACAAGTTGCACTTGACTAACATTTCTTATATCTCTAACAAACTATGTACCTAATTCCAAGTATTTAGTGTTTAAGCATAATATTTTAGATTATGCTGGAGGTCAGAAAAATTATCTCCCTGTTCAAATGTTCATACGGCCCTTTCAGGCTATGGAATAGAGACTTCTAAGTTGTCTGCTTAAAAATGACTCCTTTTTTTTCCCAGAAATGAGTTAAAGAAAGTAAACAGTTAATTTAGCAATGACTATTCACCATATGAGAATATTTCTAAGATTACAGTTGTACAGGCATAGGTATAGAAAACATCAACACATTTTTTTAAAAAATACAACACCTATCTGAAAATACAGGGTCCAGCAGAAGTAATGCCACTGAGTGTGGTTGGTAGGATACATGAATATCTCACTTGAGGTGGACAGCAATTTGAACGTTTCAACTAAAATGTCATATGGTGTATGTGAGTGTGATACTGTTATGTTACAGAATTACGTGCTTATAATTTTGTAACAAAAGATTTTTATGTTCTAAAAAAGGGGCATTGTTTGTGCTGGACCCTGTATATCATGCGAGTTTAAACCTGATATTTAACATTATCTCTTTTTTGCTTCCTTAAATTTTGAATTATGAATTTCACGTTGACTAAATTAAAATCAATTACCTAGTAAGGAGAGCTAACTAGAACTATCAAGACCTATTTTTAAAAATTTTAATAAAATATAAATTTTTAAAAATGCTTTACTGGTTTTTCTGAATCGTATGATTATAGTTGCTATTATTTAAATAAATTTAAGACATTCTTTACTTGCATTTTTTGAGAAAGCCATTAAGCTTTCCAAAGAAGCTACTTTTAATCAACCTAGTTTTGAGAATTCTCTAAGAAGTAATTAATATTCTCAATTAGATACTCTCAATTTGACATTCTCAAAGTGTTCACACATCCCACCAAAAAAAAAAAATCCACACATACAAAATTACATAAAAAAAAGCAGTCAAGAAAATTTTCCTTTGAAAATGTAAATGCAATTTTTATTTTAGAAAACTAGATAAAAACTATCAACTCGGGAAAGCATATTAGCTTAGTTAAAAATACACAGAATCCTGAATATAAGGTCCATTATATTAGATTGCTTCCGTTTTACTGGGTGCCTGTAGGTACACGATAGATGGCAAATATGCGTGCCTCTCAGCTTTTACATAACTACACACTAATTTTGTAACAAAGCTGCCATTGATAACTTTTGTAAAAAATCAACTTTAACTAAAAACAAAAAACTTTAATATTCTAGATATTAATCTAACTGGCCATTTTGTTATTAAGTCATAACCATTTTCTACCATCCACTAAAGAGATCTGCTACTGGCCTCCATTCCCATTTTGATGTCAATTTCAACAAAGCAACATCTAGGGAAAAGAATTATGTAATGCAAAGAATGTCAAAATACATGGGTCATTTTTACTAGCTGTTTTCATAAAACAAGTAATAGTTATAAAGAAGCTGAAGTATTGACCAATTTTTAACCATGATTTAGACAATAAGGTAGATTGGAATCTCATTTAGTCTTAAATGAGAACTTACTTTAGTAAAATCAATGCTGAATCCTCCTTGACAAAATCCCTGTCCATCAGCATCAATATTTTCTAAAATAAAAAGATTGGAAATATACACAAACCCAAAAAACAAACAACACAAAACAAGAGAAAAATTTGATATCACTGCATCATAAGATAGTGTACTAGTTTCTGAGAGTGTTCATTCACCCAGGCACTTAATGAGTTACACATTCTAAAAAAGTAAGTATTCATGTTATCAGCTTCATTTTCTTAGATATGGCAACAGAGAGAGATTCAAGTCACCAGGGAACAGAAAGAACACCCAAGAGTGAATTTCAAACTTCTTATTTTTGACCACAAACCACAGCAAGATTATATTTTATATCACAGCCCTGAATAACAGCATATACATATATAAGTAAAATAATTTCACAAAATAATATACTGTAATATTTTGTATATTTCATTCCATTTTTAAAAAATTACTGATTATGACCCACTATTTTGATTTTATAAAACAATGATGAGTTGTGACCTGTAAGTTAAAAACTCCAATTTAAAATTCCTGTTTCTTACTATTATTATACTACAGTTTTAGGTCTTTACACTAGTAAAGACATACATACATCCCTAGTACATACGTTTCCTATGTACATTTTTATAGTCAATAACAATAACAAAAACATAATTATTTAAGAAACATAGTTCAGAGCTTCAAGAGATAGCCAGAACCTAAAAATGTCCTGAGAAAAGCAAACAAGAACCAATGCTTGCCACACATTTAGTACTGGGGTCTCATAAAAGTGAACATCTCTGAATATGAGACTTCCAAGTATTTCCAAATGATAACAGACTCAGTCATCCTACTCTTTTGTAGTTCCCCTTTTTTGTAGTTCTCACAGAAAGAGGTAATTTCTGGACAACTGGTCAATTAATTAAAATAAAATTTAACCACGAGTAATACTGTACCTAGAATAGAGGTAAGAATGAACCTGAAGATTCTCCCTTGTTTTAATTTTATAACAAGGAAGAATGAAAAACCCTACTCTTTAGTTATCAAGAATTTTTTTCTTTATTTTTGAATTATAATTTATATAAGTATTATATTAGTTTCAGGCGTACAACAATTAGACAATCACCTTATGACGGGACCATTCTGATAATATCCAGGAATTCTTGTAGCCAATGTTACAATATAGAAATAATTATGCTATAGTCTCATTGTTTTGCCACCTAAATACAGGAACCAAAAAACTCTATTTTAAGTCACTAGGACAACTTGTAAGAATTTCTGTCAAATACTCCCATCAAAAATTTTGAACCCATTTTATAAACCTGGGAACTGCCCCAAGATTACACAATTAATACCTAAATTTAGCATTGTTTTTTTTTTTAAAGAAAATACCCTCAGGAGTGTAATGCTACCCCAGTGTAAATTTTTCTAACCAAGAGGGACTGGGAAAATGCAGGGCTGGGGTTTCCAGTGTCTCGTGAACTCACGCTAAGGAATTCTGCTCTGACCTCAAGCCAGCCATTGATTTCCTTTATTCAAGTTGCATCTGGAGAACTATTTCAGGCTATTTATAAAGACATCCTTTTTTTATTATCACACTGTACAGTTACATGCTTTATATGGTTTCCCAGAACATCTAACACTACTCTCCTTTGCAATTTTCTTAACAGGTATACATTAAACTGAGTGTTTATGACAATGTTAAGAATTTTATGTTGATTATAGCCTACTTCACTGAAGGCTTTTCTTTTTATTTCTATGGACTGTTAATATTCCTCCTGCTTGTTAAACCTGATGCTAATAATAATATTATTGATTACATAGTGATATTATGATTGAATGACATAATATTACTATTGATTACGATAGTGAGAGCAACTAATGGTTATCAAGCCCTTCCTGTGAGTCAGGTACTTACTATTTATTCTACAGCATTTTCCTAGGCATTATCTTTTTAAATCTTTACAGCAATCCTATGAGAGATACTATTATTAGTCACAATTTTCAGAGAAGAAAACTAAGCCTTAAGGAAGTGAAGTACTTGACCATGGTCAAACTAGCAGTAAATAGAAAACAAGGAACTGAGCCCAGGTATGTCTATGCAGGAAGGCTGCAATACCTCAAATCAATAATGTGTTCATGATTCCCGGAAGGACAATCAAAGAAAAGGAAAAGCCAATTAGAAATCAAAATGAAGAAAAATCTGTGCACACATCAGAAAGGAACAAAAGACTCAGTCTGAGCAAGTAATTGAAAAGAGTGTTCAAGTTAGAACAGAAAGACATTTTCCCAGTGTGTAATGCCAAAAATGGTCATACAGTCATATAAAGAAAAAAGCAAATGTAATCAGTAATAGGGTAAGTGTTTTACAGACAGTGAAGTTAGATGCCCAGGGGGTCCACATGGCTTATGTTAAAAACAAAAGCAAACCTACAACAACCCCCCCCTCCACAAATGACCACCACCAAAACAAGCAAAGGTATCAAGATTAGCAGTGCAGCTCTACAAAGCTGGAGTTCCACATGTAAAATCAATCACTGGGTTGCATGATGTGTTGAAGGATGAAGAAAACACAAAATGCTAAATCCACACCTCTGAAGTCTTTTGTGCAAAACAACATTTTCCCAACAATGAAACAAAGGCCCACAGAGGTTAAGTGAATCACCCACAGCTACAGGCAGGCTCTCGGCAGATTACGAGACTATAACCCAAGTTCTCAGATTCCCACTTGTGAGCATTTTTACCCAGGCAGGTTGCCCCTATAACCGGGTCCTGTAGGTAGTAGCTCAAGGTCCAGAAGTTGAGTGGGAAATCATGCACAACGACCCAGGGATCCAGACAGCCACGTGCAACAGGAAGAGAGGCATTTACTTTGCTGTTTTGAGGTGGTTATTTGTATTTTTTCTAAGATTTGAGGTTTTACTATTTAGATCAGGGATCAGTAAACCTTTTCTGTAAAGGGCCAGACAGTAATTACTGTAGGCTTAGGGGCTGCATAGCCTCTGTGGCGATACTCAACTCCCCCTCTGCAGACAACACGTAAACAAATGCATACGGCTGTGCTCCAGTAAAACTTCCTCTGAAACCAGGGGCTCGCGAGCCACAGTTTGCTGCCCTGACTTGGATGCTAAATACATTAGAAAATAAGGTTTCAGAAGATTTTATAATTTTTGTGCCTAAATCAAATAAAAATGAGTGCATTTCATAACAGATGGATCACTCAAATGCTGCCTCATTCCTTCAACTACATGATGAGAAAAGAACTATTTATTACTGAAGAGATGAAATAACAAAACTACTAGATTAACGTGGCAGTATATCCACAGGGAAAATCCTCAGAATGCTTGTTATCAGAAGGGTTCATGCACTCTTATACATCAGGAATTATCTAACCCTGTATTCATGAAAGCAAGATGTATGCTTTGTAGAAAAACTGTGCTTAATACACAGGCAACTGAACTGGAAAACCCTTTCTATTGTTAATAATACAGGGGAAAAATTCCTTTGGAATAAAACAGACCTGGTTCAAATCCTCATGAGACCACTTGATACCACAAGACGCAGGAAAAAAAAAATTCCTTCAACTGTCTGAATCTCAATTACCACATCTGCCACAGAGGCATAAGGGTGACTGTGTGTGCGCACCGTGTAAACAAGTTACAGACCTGGCACACAAGAGCTAGCTCACTGTTCATAGCTATGATATTACCTTCTCACAATAGGAGCATTTTTGCCATAGAGGAATTTAAAACACAAATTTCGTCCTCACATTTCCCATGCACCACAAAGACGACAGTGCTAAGACCAAAACACCAACACAAAGGTGATCCAGACAGCATCTGGCACGGAGAATAAAACTGCCAACCCCTCGGTCCTGCGCAGGGAGTGCTTTCTAGCCTATCCTAATTAACAATGCCATTCTGGGAGAAATCATTCTTTTGATGCCTACCTCTTGGTTACGAGTAGGGTCATAGTGGTAGGCTAGAAATGACTGTTTCATGAAATCATGTGCCATTCCTTGGAGGTTCAACTGCTTAGAATTTTGATAACCGAGTAGTTTCATAGGTCATTTAACATGGAAAAAATAATCTAGCAGTAAAAGTCTTCATGTTGTACTTACTGGTGACCAATGGCACATAAAAAATAATGGCCTAAAAAAGTGCTCTAGGTATAAACACCACGCTGCATTTCAGTAAGCTACTCTTGTGTACCTAGTATAACGAGAATCCGGAGCGATGGCCAATTGAACCAAGGTGACAAGGCAAGAGGACATGTGGCTCTCTGAGGGAAAAGGATGTATGCAGAGTGTGCAAAAGCATAATCAAAATTAAAAGTGTTCAAAGCCATCTTTAATCCCAATATCAATTTCACTTGAAATTTCAAACAATACTCAAGAAAATTGTGACATCTTTTATTTTAGATTATCAAAAGAGGGGTAAACTTGATAATGGATTGATAAAGAAGTTCTAAGAAAAGCAAGGAAATTCAGACTCAGAATCCTGAACTCAATGGAAGGTAAATACCTTCCAATATAAATTCTGACATTTTAAGACAAAATTTTTATTTTTAACATCATTAACATAAAACTCTATTATAAAGTTCTGAAACTTCAGTATCCATCAAAATCACCTCATAGAATGAGTTTAAAATGCAGACACCCAGGCCTGGCCTAGATCTACTGACTCAGAATCTCTAACATCTCTGTTAAAAAAGCTCAATGGAGCATCTTTTGACTAAAAGTGACAAAAAATGCAGGTTTCCAAAAACGCATACCAATTATTACTAACCAAGAAAGATGAAAATTAGTTCTTAGTGAGACAAGCTTACTGATTTCACGTGTAATTACTTTCCACTAAAAGGAGTGTTTTCATTTCGCTGTCATTAAACACCACAGTATGTCAATAAATATTAATACCCACCCGTACACCCACACACGCTCATATTTTTAACAGACTAGGTTTCCCAACCCTCTTAAAAGCTGGAACAGACTCCTATACATACTGGATCTGCATGGAGCATACTCA
The DNA here is from genome assembly GCF_004126475.2 of Phyllostomus discolor. Classification (NCBI taxonomy): domain Eukaryota; kingdom Metazoa; phylum Chordata; class Mammalia; order Chiroptera; family Phyllostomidae; genus Phyllostomus; species Phyllostomus discolor. The sequence goes on from NC_040906.2 coordinate 39,666,463, forward strand.
ACAGTCTTTGTTCCATCCTGAAGAAAGCATGTTCCGACAGGCTCTCTCTCCTGCTTCAATTCGGTCCTCCAGTGGTACAGTGGGGCACAGGCCTGAAACCAAAGGAGGCGGTCCGGGAATAAAAATCCTCTGAAAACACCAGTGTTTCAGACAATCCTGACGACCTCAGAGAAATAATCCTCAGGTTGGAGGATTATGACATACAGGTTGTACGGGGTGGGGCAAAAGTAGGTTTAGGGTTGTTCATACGGAAAATACTATAAAATTAATAAATAATAATATAAGAACAAACTCTGTGTTCTGCCTACTCACGACTGTAAACCTACGTTTGCCCCCCACCCCATCCTCTGTATTTATAGCCATGGCAAAACAAAAACCAGGTAAAAGGTCTAGTTAGAGAATGTGGGGCCCAGAGCAGAACCCAGGGACACCCTGACATTAGAAACTGAGCAGAAGAGGAGCCATTAAAGGAGATTGCAAAGGGGTAACCAGCAAGATGGAAAAAAGGCAGGAGAGTACAGTGTCCCAGAAGCCAAGGGAGGAAAATTACTTCAGAAAGGATGGGTCAACTGACCTTGCTGAACAGTGCTGAGGAGGCAATAAAAATAAGGACCAGGGGATTTCAGTGGCCTCAAAGTCAAGGGTGACCTTGCCTGTGCCTATGTGAGCCTGACGGGAGTGGCTGGAAAGAAAATGTGCAGTGAAGATGCAGGCATGGTTACTACTGGAAACATTTTCTAAAAGTTTCTGAAAAGAGGAGCAAGGGTTTGGGGCCATGACACAGGGGAAGATGAGGCAAAGAGAAGGTTGCATTTTTGAAGAAGCAGGCCACTAAAGGGTTTGATTAATCAAAGGCACACCATTCCTTAACCTGACTGAAGAGAAACAAACTGATGGGAACTGTCAAGTGAGGTGCAAGAAATGAAAATGTAGGAGTGAAGGTGGAAAGTAGCAGACACCCAGCCTGTGAAGAAGAGAGAGAGACGGTGGCCTTGGAGCAGAGCTACTTTATCTTGCTGTACCCGGTGCCCCTGAGCACACTGAGGTTTACTAGCAGCTTTTAAAAATAAAACTTCTTTGTTTTCACATAAATCGGCTAAACTCACCTATTAGTAAGTATCCAAAGGGCTTACCAAAATTTTATCCTGCTTTGATCTCACAGATGCTCCAAACCACTGGTGGGACTTAAATTCCAATGGATCGTCCTTGGCAAAATCTCTATTGCCTAAAAAAAAAATATTGTGAGGGATGAGAAACAAAATATATAATCGATGTATAACAGAGTCTATTTTCATTCAGCCAGGTTTAAGAATAGCGTGGCTTTGATAAATCAAATAACGCATTGGCTATTTATCTCATATACTTTTCAACTCATCAGAGAAATAAAATACAAGATGACACAGAAATGTCTTAGGGTTTTTATTAACTTTATCAGTTATCATAATAGAGAGCTGAAAAAGTAATAGCAATTGAAGTTTTTCCAGTTGCTAAACTGTAACATAATTAACTATTAACAAATACTTATGATTACCTACTGTACTCCCAGAAGTTCTTTCTGTGGCACAAAGGTGTTTACAAAAACAAAAGGCTATGAAACACCTGTGTAGAACACCAGCAGTAAAAGACCAAAGTCAAAGACTAAGATGGTGCTAATGACACTGTAATATGAGAATTAGAATCCAGGAGATGTGATGTGGCTGGCAGGAAAAAGAATTAGGTCTGGAATTAGAAATGCAAACATTTCTTTTTCAGTCTACATTATTGAGAAAATTATTCCCAAAGTACCAGGTACTCATGTAAAACAGAAAAGGAAGGAAGGGAGGGAGGGAGGAAGAAAGGAAGGAAAAAAGAAGGAAGGAAGGAAGGAAGGAAGGAAGAAAGGAAGGAGAGAGAGAGAAGAAGGAGGGAGGGAGGGAAGGAAGGAGGGAGGGAGGGAGGGAGGGAGGAAGGAAGGAAGGAAGGAAAAAGGAAGAAGGAAGGAATAAAAGGAAGGAAGGAATCAACAAAGGAAGGAAGGAAGGAAGGAAGGAAGGAAGGAAGGAAGGAAGGAAGGAAGGAAGGAAGGAAGGAAGGAATCCTTTCCACAGTAAAGCTCTTCATCTGGTCAAGGAAAAAAATTCAGAAATACCTGCATCCAGTGTTTTGGTAAGAAGAGACTAATGATTTTTAAACTCTGACTGGCTCCACTTAAAATCTCTTTATAATAATCATTCTTTATAAGTGTACTGGACAAATACAGCAGACACATGTCAATTCAAGAATGCAGGCCAATATGTAAATATCATCAAAAGGTTTGGTTAAATCTGTTCCCTGAAGCTCACCCATCTAGGGTAGTACTGTGGTTATTCAATTCCATTTGGAAGACTTAATACTAACTAAAGAGTTATAAATATAAAAGATTAATGAAAATTTCAATAATGCCAGTTGTCTTATATTCAAGATGAAGGGTGAAACCTTGTTCATCGTAATACCTTTAACTTTTTCATTGTTTCAAAAGTCTTTTTTAATGTGTCAATTTCCAAAGGCTACTCTCTATCTGTAGTCCAAACACCATTGTTCTTTGTCAGTGGTCACAAAGGCACCATTTTATAAGTAGAAGAAAGGAAGAGGAGAAATGGAACAGCTAACATAATATATGCCCTTCGCCATGAAAATCAAGGTTTCCCAACAATGGTTGGCTTGCCTCTAAAGTCTATGTTCACCACACTGTTCCCGCGCAAAACAGTATACATCAGTGACCTACAGATCAGCGAATAGTCCATGAAATCCCTTATTTTCCATCCTTCCATAGTTAGGTTAAAGCCACCTAACTAGTTCTTGCCAATAAGCTATGAACACAAGTTGCAGTTCAAGTTCAAATCTGCTCCCAGTTCAAGACAATTTAAGAGTGGATATGAGATGACTAATTCTCATGAAAATGCAAATGAAAGCCACAAAAAGATATCATCTCATTCCACTTAGAACAGCTATTATCAAAAAGAAAAAAGGTAAATGTTTGTAAAGATGTTGAGAAAAGGACACCCTTGTGTACTATCAGTGGGAATATAATTGGTACAGCCATTATGGAAAGATATATAGATTACTCAAGATAGATAATATGATCCAGCAATCTAAACACAGAACTAACATAAGATCCAGCAATCCCACATCTGGATATATATCTAAAGAAAATAAAATCACTCTATTGAAGGGATACCTGCACTTCCAACATTCACAATAGCCAAGACATGGAAGCAACCCAAATGTCTACTGATGGGTGAATAAAAGAAAATACGAGGATACACAATGGAAGTGGAGTAGGTGGAAGGTACATTCACTTCCTCCCAGGACCCAAATGGAATCAGAACTAAAATATATAACACCAACAACAATAACCAACTGAAAATTAGCTGAACAAAACTCTTACATCCAAGGACTTACAGAAGGAGCCATGTCAAAACTGGTAGGGAGGGTGGAGACTCGAAAAGGGGTGGCCTGCTCTCCCATGGGCAGTGGCTGAGATGCCAGAGGAATATCTCAGCTGCAAAGGTTCCCCCTGAAGAGTGTGGGGTCTCAAGCCCACACTAGGCTCCTTAGCCCAGGAGCATCAGAACCAGGAAGAGGCACCCACTTAACATCTGGCTGTGAAAATCAGTGGGGATTCTGTCTACCAGGGAGGGAAGAAAGTTTGCTAGAGACACAGTGCACACTTAAACAGCAACACACAAAAACTCATTTACACCTACTCATCCTGGGATCCCACAAAGGAAAGGCAGAGCAGACTAGAGTCACGTGAGGAAAGACTGGGGTTTGTACCTCTGGGGAGAGAGCTAAAGGGGCAGCCACCAGGATCCCTGTGCTGAGTCCCTCTCCCATACCACAGACACCATCCTTCTTGGGTGGAACTAAGATTCAAAAGCAGCATATCCAAAGGGAGACCTCAGCATGCACCAGAATCTGCTGAGGCAAGTTCCACTTAGTGTGGCCGGCACCTGCCTGCACGGCAGCTTGTACAATATAGCCGGGGTCAATCCTCACAGTCAGCCAGCTTGAGGGACAATCCCAGGCACAAACCAGCCAATAGCAATCAAGACTCATTACAACAGAGGCCTCTCATAACCCACCACACAAGAGACCTTCCTGGAGTACCCAGCACAGGAGATCAAGGAGACTGTATCACTGGGTCCCACAGGAGACCTACTACATAAGGCAACCCTATCGAGACTCAGAAACAGCATATTTACCTAATACATAGATACAAACCCACAAGTGGGGAGACAAAGAAACATGCCTCAAGTGAAAGAACAGGAGAAATCTCCAGAAAAAAAGGTAAACGAATCAGAGGCAATTTTGTATTTACCAAATACAGAATTCCAAAAAATGGTTATCAGGGTGCTCAAGGAACTAAGTGAGAACTTCAAAAGCATGAAAAACAATAAAGAAACATGAAAAAGAACCAGTCAGAAATGAAGAAAAACATCTGAAATTAAAAAATAAGCTAGAAGGAATAAACAGGAGGTAGGATGAAGCAAAGGCAAGAATCAGCAATTTGGAAGGCAAGGTAGCAGAAAACACCCAATCAGAAAAACAAAACGAAAAAAGAATTTTTAAAAATGAAAACAGTCTAAGGAGCCTCTGGAACAGCATGAAGTGTAACAACATCTGCATCACAGGGGCACCAGAAAGAGAATAGAGAGAGCAAGGGATCAAGAATCTAGTTGAAGAAATAATGGCCGAAAACATTTCTAACCTGGTGAGGGAACAAGATTCACGAGTCCAAGAAGTGCAGAGAGTTCCACACAAGATGGACCAACGTCACCCTAATAAATTCAATAAAAATTTTTTAAAACAATATGTGGTATTTAAACACACGGGAATATTATTCAGCCATTAGAAAGGAAATCCTGCCAGCTGAGACAACATGAATGGATCTGCAGGACATGATGGTAAGTGAAATAAGCCAGACACAGCACTGTCAAGTAGCATATGCTTCTCATTGCTACCATGTTCTATGTTCTATTTCAAAAAGGACTGAAAACGTCCCGTGCCATAATAATTGTGGCTATCTGCCTTTGTGGACATCAGGTTTAACTTAAGCTAGAAAATGTGACAAAAAATAAGTACAATTTTTACATATCTTTTTGCTGTTAATTTTATCATGAAGTATTGTGGAGCCCCAAAATCTATAGTTCGTTCCACATGGCAAGCAGTTTGCCAACAGTATTTAATGAAAATAAAGGAGTACCAGTCAAAGGTGAAAAAACATCAGACGATATGGCTCTTTCTGATAATAAAAAAGGTACATTTGAAAAACCTGGAGTTTTATTAAAACTTATGTATGTCCTGAAACAACAAGGATGTTAAAGCATCGTGCAATTAAATGTGTTTTCAATTACATTACCAAACAAAACAAGTCAAATATATTTGGATATAATGCACTGGCATACACTGGAATCCAAAACTTAAGTCAAAAGTCTTTTTTAAAACATATATATCACCCATTGCTTTGAATGCCTTCAGCTTCAACAAGGTCATAACCTCAAATCACTGTATTTTCAAGAAGGTTGCTCAGAAGGAAGCTCCTTTTTTTACCACTCAGAGTTCTTCCCCCAGAGATTAAGTCTTACTGTACTTGATTCAACATCAGGCAGAAGTTTTACTTAGGGGAAGTGTGAATAGAGGTGGGTGGGGGAAAAAGAAAAGGAAAGCCTGCTCTCCAAACAAACTGACAACTTCATTCATGACCTGGCTGAAACTGGCAGCTAATCAGGGTCACATCAATGAAGTAAATATTTTGAGTCACAGCCCTGAAGTCACCATTTCTAGTAATGCCGGAACTCCACAAGCTGCTTGGACCATGTCACCAAGCTCAAAAGGGAAACTGGATACACACAACTGCAGAAATTCCAGAGCTGGAGGAAATGCTGCCTCAGGCAACAGTCAAGAAAGAACAAAAATTTCTGTCCATAATTCTGTAAAACACCTTGGAATATTTGCTCTGGTCTTCCAAATAAATTAAAGCGTATTTCAAGCAATGGGAAGAATGAGAAGAAATGTCCCATAGTCTATAAATTAACATCATCATACTCTATACTTTCACTTTCAAAAATACAGAGAATGTTGATAGAGAAGTTTGAAGTTAATTAGCAAGTAAATCACTAGACCCTTGAAGATTTAATGTCTATTTCTGTTGTCTTTTAATTTTGTGAATTGCACTTTATCAGATTCCCTTGATTGTACCCTACAGGACAGAAGTCTACGGAGCAGAGCGAATTTTCATGGATTTAGACTCAATCAGCTCTTCTCATTTCCTTGGAGTGTTTCAAAACACACTCTGAAATATTCAACTTGCTGGAGAATTACGGGAATGTTTATTTTTAGGACAGAGTTACCTTATCACCCTAAAGCTAAATTTTTGTTTCTTCTTTTCCTGCCTAAAGAATATCCTTTGAATCAACAAGATTATGTCATCTTTTTTGAAAAGGCCAAAGTCAAGAAAAATGCCACAGCATTGGAAAATACTTATAAGTTACCTGTGCTTTTAGTCATTCAGTTCCCATTCATTACTATATGACTCTACGAAAAATGAAATAATTTAGGTCCTCAGAGAGCTTCTTTACTGTCCCCCAAAGTGACTATTAAAGCAGTGAAATGTACAGCATGGAGACTAGAGTTACTAACACTGTATAGCTAGAGAGTAAATCTTAATATTTTGCATCACAAGAAATTAATTCTAACTGTGTATGGTGATGGATATTCACTAGACTTACTACAGTGATCATTTTGCAATATATACAAATATCAAATCATTGTTATACACCTGAAACTAATATGTTACATGTCAATTATATGTAAATAAAAACACAATGACGCCACCCCGCATTCATCCCTTAATAAAACAGACAATTTGCAGAGATCCTTAAGCAGCTTCTTTGCGTCAAACATTACTTTTGCTCAGTCACTTTTTTTTTTTGCCTGAAAAAGAAACCTCCCAATACTGCTTATTTCTTTACCTGAAAATTAACAAGTCAGGGAAGGAAACATCTTTGATCATTCATTTAAATAAATAAATCATGGGTACCTCCTATGTCTACATGTAAGGAATACAGCAGTAGGTGAGACAAATAAGGGCCCTGCTATCAAGGCAGAGAAATGATAAGTAATTACATAAAGCTATTTCAGAGAGTCAAAAATGCTATAAAAGAAATTGGAGAGAAAACAATGAAAAGGTAGGGACACAGCTGCTGGTATCATGTATTTGTACCCTAGTGATAATGCGAGATTATGTACTTCATTGGTTCAAAGCTGCACGTATTCAGATATTAACATCTCTGAAATGAATGTACATTACAGTTGGGGGTGACACAATTTGCATACTTTAGTAGTATATAAATAGTACAACTTAACATCAATGGCACCCCTACATTTACAGTCAACTAATTTTTGACAAAGAGCCAAGAAAATAGTCTTTTGGACTTCTGGCCAAGATGGTGGTGTAAGGAGACACACTTCACCTCCCTGCACAGCTACAAGAAGGGTCATGGCTAACCTCAAAACAGGAAACACCCAGAACTTCTGGAAAATCGAACTGTATGGAAGTACCGATGACCAAGGGTTTAAAGAAGCCACATTAATCCAGACGGGCAGGAGGGTAGGAGGGGCGGAGAGGACACGGTGTGGTGGTGACAAGATGGCAGCCGCTGGCAGAATAGGCAGTCCCATGTTCACGTGCGGTGGATAAATATCGGGAGGGATACCACGGGAGCAGGCCCAGCCCAAGGAATAAGAAAACAGGAATAAACCTTCATGATCTTAGGTAGTTTTTTTCTTGAACAACTCAAGAAAAAAAATTAAATATAGATGAAGAACAAGAACAGATATTTCTCCAAAGGAGATACACGGACGTCTAATAAGTACATGAAGACATGCTCAACATCATCGTCCACAATGCAGTACTGCCACTTCATACTCACTAGGATGACCATATTCATAATTTTTAAAAAAGACATAAAATAACAGGTGTTCAGAAGGATGTAGAGGAAACTGAAACAATCATATATTGCTAGTAGGACTGTAGGATTGTACAGTCCCTTTTTGCAATAATTTGGCAGTTTCTTATACAGTTAAACACAGGGTCACCACATGACCCAGCAATCCCACTCCTCAGGATCTCTCTAGGAGAAATGAAAACAAGGCCTTGCAAAGACCTGCATATGAATGTGCACAGCAGCACTCTTCACAGTCACCAATAAGTGGAAACAACCCAAATGTGCACTTACTGGTGCGAGAACAAACAAGGGTTCACGGAACACTATTGAGCAATAAAAAAGGAACAGAGCACTGACAACCTGAATGGCCTGCCAGACACAAAAGAGTGCATATTGTGTTCTATTCATACGAATATCCAAAAAAGAGAGCTACATAGACACAGGAGAGTATATTTGTGATTGTTTAGGGTTTGGGATGCAAATGGGGAGTGGCTGACAATGACCATGAGGTTTTGTTTTAGTGTACGGAAAGGCTCTGGAATTAGATATACGGTAAATTATATCTCCATGAAGCTTGTGAAGAAACAAGTGACTAACCTATCAGGTGGACAGGGAGCTACAACATTGAACAGAAATGTGTATGTATAATAAAGACTTGTTCAAAATTAACAGAACATAACAGGAGGATAACAGACTAAGAATAGATAATAAAAAACAAAATAAACCAAAAAGAGCTAATGAAAAAGACTTAGCCTAGCCCTGGCTAGCATAGCTCAGTGGATTGAGCACAGGCTGCGAACCCAAGTGTCGCAGGTTCGATTCCCAGCCAGGGTACATGCCTAGGTTGCAGGCCATAACCCCCAGCAACCGCACATTGATGTTTCTCTCCCTCTCCCTCTCCCTCTCCCTCTCCCTCTCCCTCTCCCTCTCCCTCTCCCTCTCTCTCTCCCTCTCTCCCACCCTTCCCTCTCTAAAAATAAATAAATAAAATCTTAAAAAAAAAGAGAAAAAGACTTAGCCTTATTAGAAATCGGAAGTGCACCTTAAAACCAGATAAACATGTCCCCTTGCAGACTAAGAAGGACACTTTCACGTTTGATTTAGAAATAGGCTGTATCATTTTCCTACATGGCAAACACATATCAAAAGTATGTTAAAAACACATCCCTTCAACTTCTGAATTTCACTTTTAGAAGTGGATTCTAAATAAGTAAAATTCAAACAAAGACTTAAGAAGCTTGTTCAAAGCATTTTTAAGTAATTAAAAAAAACAGCAAAATACCCAACACAATAGGAGATGGAATGAGTACATTATAATTTTATGTATTTCTACACACAGAGACACACACGTATATGCACAGGCCAAAGGCACATACACAAACATGTCACACACACGAACGAAGATATCCTATAGCCACTGGTTTCCAGGGCGGTGGGACTGGGAGTTTTCTATTTCCCCTTTGCCTCTCAGTGTTTTCTCATTTTTTAAATTAATAATTCTGCTTTATTTGTACCACATTTTAAAAGGTGGGGGGAAAAGTAGTGTGGTATGTTTCCATTAATTTTCACATGCAAATTAGTTAGGAGCCTCCATCTCCCCTCTTAATTAACTTTATGTTTATATTTCATCTCCCACACATAGAGGAGTTGTAGTTCCTAAAATTCAAGAACATTGAAATTGAAAAAGCTCCACCTAGCAATTTTTATAAGCATTATCCTTCCTGTTTCTCAATTTCGTATCTTAGAGTCAAACTATTAAAAGTGTATATTGCAAAAAACAGTTCATTAAAAAAATCAAAATTCTATATTACTGAAAAAATGTAAGTAAATAATTTCTTTTGACTTAATTTAAAAAATAGTAGCCCTGGCTGGCGTAGCTCAGTGGATTGAGCACAGGCTGCGAACCAAAGTGTTGCAGGTTCGATTCCCAGTCAGGTCACATACCTGGGTTGCAGGCCACGGCCCCCAGCAACCACACATTCATGTTTCTCTCTCTCTCTCTTTCTCCCTCCCTTCCTTCTCTAAAAATAAATAAATAAAATCTTTTAAAAAAAGTTCCTTAATTAAGAAAGTCTAACAATCAGTGGTTAGATATTTGTGTTAATGAAAGGATGATTTGATTTGTAAACTTCAAAGTGTCTTTAAAATGTAGCTAGAAATATAAATGTTGATTGAAAATGACAATAAAGGTCCCTAACTCCAAAATATTTGCAGTCACAGATTACCGAAAAACGAATCATTTGTGAATATAAATGTAGATTCTAAAATCATAATCTATGAAAATGAGAAAGTGTTACTAATTTACCTACAGCTGCCCCAGAAACACCCTTTATATGAAATTAGATATAATCTTTTCCCAAAAGCAAACAAGAAGAGTCAGAAAAGTAGAGCCAAAAGAAATCATGATGAAGTTCATTTCACTGGGATCGGTATTTATTTATTTATTGAGCTATCACTACCAGAGGGGACAGAATCAAAACTGGCGGCTCCTTCCGTGAGGAAGTCCGGTGGTGCTGCTGGAGCCAGCAGAGAATACAGGCCCTTTGAAATCAGCCATGGCCTGATCAATGCTGGTTTGTTTCCTCCTGGTGATGAGAAGGAAATGATCCTGAAAGCATCTAACATTTTAAAACAAAAACTCTTTGCTGAAGATTTTTTTTAAGCCAAGTCCATGCTAAGTCTTTAAAAAACGGGTATGGGTCAGTCCCACTGGCCAGGGAAGAGACTTTAAAGGATATGAATTCAGTTTTGGGAAAACATTTAAAGTGTTAAAACTGTCACCTGACAATAAAGAATTTGGATTAATTGATTTCTAGGTTGCCTACCAGCTCTCCAATTGCATCATTCTGTAACAGAGGATGACAGATTATATCTGGAGAAACAGTTATTAAAAAGAAAAGTCCTTAGTTCTATAAAAACAAAAGAAGGGAGACTATGTTTCTGTATTTTTAAGCGTCTAACTTGCAGGATTGTTGCAAGTGTAGGAACGTCTCCACACAGCTCTGAAAGACAGACAATTCACCAAGAGGACCAAGTCATACTTCAGAAGCTGTTTTAGAGTCTGCCTAATTGTTTTAATGGCGATGAGTTGGGAATTATGTGGCACAGACGCTTGAGAGTAGCTAACTGTTTTCTATTTTCTATTAAATACAAAGTGTTGTAATATCCAGAAAATACTCCAAAACATTTTTCTCCACCAGAGAACTGGCCTAGCCAGGGTTTGCCCACAGGCTAGAGCCAAGCCCTTCTGGGAACTAGTGGTGAATATTCCAGCAAGCCGGTTTGGGTGGGTGGGGGAGTAACCTGACTTCCGACCTTCTCTAGGACAGACTTTATTGGTGAAAGGTGACACCCATTCACAAGATTTGGAAAACAGAAGCATCTCCTCTTTTTAGGGGACATACTTAACCATCACACCAGCAGGCCCAGGCTTTTGCCAAGCCAGTTGTTGCCTGTTCTGCCCACTCTGGGCAGATCACCAGTCTATTTTTTTTTTCCAGAAAGACTCAGTATTGAGAAAACAGGGCACAATCAGTGTGTTGGTGACATCCACTCCTAGAAAAAGAAAGCATGTTGCAAGGACAGAATTTTTCCCATACCTTCATGGATATTACCTCATTCCACCCACATGAGACCCTTGAGCAGTGGATATTATGCATATGCGGCAAATGGGAAAAATTAAGGCTGGCAAACTTTGTCACTTGCCCAAGGTCACATCTAGTGAGTGTCAGAGTGTGAATCTGAACCTACACCTTCTAAATCTAATTTGCATTCCTCATAATCACAAAGCCAAAGCAAAAAGAATGAGGGCAGGGACAAGGCCTGCTTACATAAAGCATGATTTTCACCCTAAGGGAATTTGCAGTATAACCAATACCAAACAGCAAAACACAGAAAAGGGCACCGTGGCAACAGAACAATGCCCCCCTCATGACCCACCTCCGCCCAAAGATGTCCAAATCCTAATCCCTAGAACCTTACATGTGACTTTACATGGCAAAAGAGACTTCGCAGATGTAATTAAACTAAGGACCTTGAAATGAAAAGTACTCTAGATTATCTTATCAGGCCCAATGCAATCACACAGGGAGGCAGTGGAGTCAGTGTCAGATGATGTAGCCTGAGAAAGACAGGGGTCGCAGCCACTGCTGTGCGTTAAGACAGAGGAAAGGGCCACAAGCCAAGGAATGAGAGTGGCCTCTAGAAACTGGAAAAGGCATGAAACCAGATCCTTCCCCAGAGCATCCAGAAGGAAGGCGGCACAGGAGACACCTTGATTTTAGCCCACTGAGACCCATTTTGGACACCTGACCTTCCGTGCTAAAGGTCATCATTGTGTGTTGTTTTTAAGCCAAGTTTATATTCACTTAGTACAACAGCTGTAAAGAAGTAATTCAGGCATGAAGACAAAATTGAAATAACAGACCACCACATGCCTGCTACATGAATATTCTCAACATTACTTTGCATTCCGATATAATACCGTTTGGAGTATATTTATGTCCTAAAATGCATAGATCATTCATCCTAAAACTAAATCACGTGTGAACCTCTGCTTAAGGTGTACTATTCCACACTCACATTCAGACAAACTAAGTGTGTTTTCTATATATCAATCATCTTGGTGTAAAACAAACAAATCTTATCCCAAAATGACCCCTTCATTTTCCTAATTCCACAATTCTTCAAAGGTCATCTGATTCTGTCAATTTAGAGAAACACTGGTTTTCAGCCATTATGCAAACCTTGGTTAAAACTACAAATTGCGTGAAATGATGAAATGAAAGGCTTTAAAAATCCAAGAGGGCAACTATTGTACCATTGCAAATTGTAATATTTCAATCACTACACAAACATGTAAAGTAAGACAGTAGGCCTTCCTTTCACACCCTAGGAGTGGTTCTGTACACATATTACGTCAAGAAAATTAGCAGAAAAAAAATTAAAAAGACACACTCAAATGAGAGTTAAGAGAGCATGTTTTGCAGCTAACTCTCACAAATCCAAGAGATGAATTCAGACTGAGGTTTCCTTTTGTTCCTGTAGGCTCACTAATGCATAAATACAATTCAAAAAATCAAAGCAGCAAGTAAATTTGCCATGTTGGATTAAACTTTCTAATAAATTAAACTTTTCATTACAGACATTTTCCCTTAATTGTTTAAAAGGCATGTCTACAATATTTTAAAGATACCCATATGATAATATTATAACATATAATTATGCCAAAATCAATGACTAGGAAAATTAGTAGACTATATATACTGTAATGTTCATGTCAAATCTACTTAGCATGGCCAGAAACCAAAGACCCAAGATCTATCCACTGAGCTCTAGATCCTTTTATTGTATTTTTTAAGATTTTATTTATTTATTTAGAGAGGGGGGGAAGGGAAGGAGAAAGAGAGGGAAAGAAACATCAATGTGTGATTGCTCCTCATCTGTCCCCAACTGGGGATGTGGCCTGCAACCCAGGCATGTGCCCTGACTGGGAATCAAACCAGCAACCCTTTGGTTCACAGGCTGGAGCTCAATCCACTGACCTATACCAGACAGGGCTAGATCCTTTTATTCTTAATATAGTGCTCTATGTGTGTTAGGCTTTATAGTAAATTTATTTAGTTAGCCTGTTAGTTTAGAGTATCTTTCTAAAATTCATTTAGAACTTTCCTTAGCTTACTTCCAGCTTCACTTCTTTTTTTCTGTCTTATGTATTAATTATTAGAACTATTGGGATAACACTGGTTATTAAAATTATATAGGTGTCAGGAATACAATTCTATTAATATAGCATTGGTATATTGTACTGTGTGTTCACCACCCCAAGTCCAGCTACATTTCCTATAATGCCCACACTACCCTTGCCATACACTTAGAGAACTTGTATGGGAAGTTCTCATTTAACGTTGTTGGTAAGTTCTAGGACTAAGCTAAGCAACACATAACAAAACCAATTTTACCGTAGGCTAACTGATATAAACAAGAGTTAAGTTTCTATGCGGGACACAAGGAATTACTTGCTTTTCATTCATAAACATCTTTTACTAATCTATGCAAAAATTGTTTCCTCTACCTAGACCCCTATTCCACATCTGGCGAATTCCATCTCATTTTTCATTGGCTAGTCAAATGTCACCAAGTGATCTGGGAAGCTTTCCTGAATGTCCCCAGACAGTTAGATAATGTCCAGTTATGCCTCCTTCATTTTGGTATAAATCTATTTGTCTCTAGTGCCCAGAATTAAAGTAAAATAAAATTAGATTGGTTTTCCAAACATATTTTTGAAACCTTCCCTTATCTCCCACTACCCAAAATCATGCCCTGGGGTAGAAAGAGAAGCACACTATAAGTATTCACCTTTCCTCTTTAAAGAGCTAAGAAATCAAGTGTTATGCTACCTTAAAATCAAAATCCAGACTTTCTTCCTTAGCTTCTACTACACATCTTAATGCATGTAACAAACCACAGTAAAAATGGCCTTCTAATAAATTATACATACTGCCTAATATCCAGGTGCATCTTTGGTAAAGTAAACTTAGTCTATGGATTACTACTCAATAATAGGTATGCATTGTATTCATAAAGGATTCTTTCTATTACCTGGTTTTGCAAATGAAGAGAAAAAAAGTACCCTATTTTTCTTCTGAAGGATCCTAGGCTTCCCTATACAAGCTCATAATCTGTCATTTCTTAGTTGTGTGAGATAAGAGGCTAGACTTTCAAAGGTATAAGACTTAGACCCAGCCAGTCAGATACTACGATAAAAGCTTTGAATCTCTAGCAAGTGATGCAGAGACGCAGAGATGAGAATTATTCTCATGATGTTGTTCCCCACTTAGCAGTACCAAGTCCAGCAGCAGTAAACCCAGCACTAAGCCCCAGCAGTAAACCCCTCTCTCTGTTAGTGTCTCTTCGCTCCTGCCCATTTTTCAGGCAACTGGCGAGTTATCGATACACTTCCAGTAAATTCCTGTTTGGCTAAATTTAGTCAGAGTCTATATATTTATTACTTTCATGAAGAACCCAACACCTGCATAGAATAATATACACATGTGCAATCTATATGTCACATGATAGTGAGCAGAAATAAATTTGTTCCCTGCCTTGCAGAGCTTACAATCTAGTTAGGAAAACAAACATGTCATAAACAGAAGGAAAAGAAAAATAAGAGAAAGAAAACCAACATGAACTGCAGCTTAATGAAGAAAAAGAGCTGTGCTTAGTGCACTAGGACTGCTTGTAGAGCAGAAGTTGATCTACAAGCAGGAGGAGCAGAAAGGACTCTTCATGATATTTAACAACCACCATTTAAAAGAACCTTACTAAAAGATGTTTATTATGGTTCTGGAGCTAGCCGACTTCTTTAGGGAAAAAAAAAAACAAGTGTTTTTTTTTTTTTTCTAAAGAGAAACAGCCCAAGAAACAAATGAGCTAAAAGTACTTCATACAGTTACAAACTTCAAATGTTGACCCCACCACCATCACAGGACTTCTCATGGCTCAACTACACTTTCAGACTCACCAACTACCAAGGGCCACACGTGTAGCACCAGTCTATTCAGAGGATGCAGGACAGAGACACACATACCTCCTCGACACGAGTCCTTATATGAACTTCCCTGGGCGGCGGGGCACACAGCTGTCCAGAGCTCTTCTCTTTGCCTCACCAGATGACAGCTCAGATATGAAGACACGAGATCACACAGGGACAGAAGCAACCCTGGCTCAAAGCCTCATATGCCCCCTGGAATGACATCACTTAGGATGATTCTATAGCTTAGCTTTAGGGTTCCTGCGGAGAACATGCCAGTGATCGGAGCAACTGTACTCAAAGAACCCCAAAGCCACAGCATTCCCATCAGATACATATGTCCTATTTATAGTTTTTCCCAGTCTAAATGCAATTTACCAACCAGAAGCCATTTTTGGCATAAGCAATACTATCTAAATAGTTGCTTAGCCACTCATGACCCTATAAAATAGAACGAGAAACTTAACAGAAGATCAACTTGGCATGTGGAATTGGAAAGGCTTTTAATAACCATTTCCCAACAGCTGACTTGATAACATACAGTTGTAACATCCCTGTATGGATTATTCAGTTAGGTTGCATTGTGCTGGAGTAACAAGCTTCCCCAATCCCCAGGAGTCAAAAACAACAAAGATTACTTTGTACACATACATTGTGGGTCAGTGAGAGTCTATGCTTCATGTCTTCCTCGCTTTGGGACCCAGGCCAAAGAAGGATCTATCATTAAACTATCACTAATCAGAATAATACTCCAACTCTTATACCCTTCTGCTCATTTTTATCTGCTAGAAAAAGTCACATGGGCATACCTAAGTTCGAGAGTTTTCCCAGAAGTTTTAGAAACATGATATGGATGAATAGCTGTAATATCTACCACATCATATGAATCAGAGCTAATTTAAATATTAAGTTATTTTATAAATTTTCATTCTCAAATTAAAAAAAGAACGGAACCCCTTAAATCATCAATGTCTCTTCGGAACTCAGAAACACAATAAAGCAGACAAACCAATCAATGTTAACTCTTCTTTATCATCCCAAGAATATAAAAAAGGTAGGTAACTTTCCAAAATAACACTGGAGAAATGAAAGAGCCTGGATTTGAAGCCAAGTCTGTCTGACTCCAAGGCCCATTTCCTTTCCACGGTATCATGGTGTGGAGCAAACACGGAGTGAGTGAAGAACAAAGAGTCAGAGGGCAAACTCCACAAGAGTAAACCAGAAGCTTCCCCTCCCTACAGAGAGAAAGAAAGAAAGAAAAGAAAGATGGGTCTGAAAGACGCAAAGGTCCTCTCCGCTACTATGAGCACATAGGTAGAATCCGAGCTGGAGTGTTATGATGTGCATATTTTAAAAGGCTCACTCTGGTGCCATAGAGAACAAACAATCACAGTATCCAGGGCAGAACGGTGAGGAAAGAACCGGAAAGAACAGTGAGGTGTGTGGGCTCCCTGCCAACTGCCTCTCAGGGCTCCTGTCCACCGTTCTCCAGCCTGCTGTTTGCATAGGATGCTGACCAGTGTGAAATGTACTGCTGCCCAGGGGCTCCCAACTGGATTCAGCCAGAGGGGAACAGGTACAAAAGATCAAAAGGAGGAAGGAAAGTGAGGTCAGGGCTTTATCCACCCCCAGCCCCGCCCCCCCCGCCCCCCCCCCCCTCCCGCACTGCTCCCTTCTGGCCCCTTTGGGCTGGCTACTGCTCTCTAACAAAGTCACAACTCCTGTCAAGTGGCTCTCTCCACCTAATGTTCTGTCTAGGCAGCTGCTCCTTTCCTGAGCTCCGGAGCTCCCTTCAGGCCCAAAGGCCAAATTTTAGCTAGTGCCAGGGTAATACTGATCCACAGGACCCTGCACAATCCTTGGTCAACGGTCCTTTCACTAAAAGCTCCTCAAACGATCCCAGTTTCAGGGGTGCCACCTCTTTTCTGGCAGCACCCTCACTAATTCAGGAGTCTAGGGCAACAGTCCAGGTGTGAGAGAATGGTGGCTTGGGGCAAGATGCTAGTAGCAAAATGACGTGTAGCAGTTGATTTCTTACTTACTGACAAATTTCATGTCAAGCGTGAACCCAGATTTTGACCTAAGCAACCAAAAGGATGGAGTGTTGTCAACTGAGATTCATTTTTTAAATTCACAAATCAACAGAAAATATGTGCAAATATATTAAGAGTAGCTCATGGGAAAGGAAACATTATATCTTACAAATGCAAAAGTGCTTAGTCTTACTGTTAATTAAGGGAATGCAAATTAATACAACATAAAACAATAAAATGTCACATTATATATATTATATACATATACAAGACATAACCATATTATAACACTACAAAATTGACAAAGATAAAATATGCTGCCCTGGCTGGTGTGACTCAGTGGATTGAGCACCAGCCTTTGAACAAAAAGGTCACTGGTTTGATTCCCAGTCAGGGCACATGCCTGGATTGTGAGCCAGGTTCCCCCGTTGGGTGGGGCACGTGAGAGGCGACCAATCAATGTATCTCTCCACACAGATGCTTCTTTCCCTCCCTCCCTCCCCTTCTTCTCTCTCTAGAAAGTAAATAAATAAAATCTTTTTTTAAAAATGCTGATTAATTGCCATTGGTACCGGCCTCACAAAACACAGATGTGTAACCTTTGTTAAGAATAATTTGTAGTTATCTACCAAAACTTTAATATACATATGCGGGGTATTTTGATCTAAAAATGCCCTGCTAGGACTTTATCCTACATACACACTCACACCACTACCGCAATATGACCTTTTCACTGTAACAACAGACTGGAAACAATCCAAGTGTCTATCAGTAAGAAATATGAGCAAAATAAACTGGGCTACATATACCACACAATATTATCAGTAATTTGCAAACAATGAAGTAAATCAATATATTTCAGTATGGAAAGATCTATGGTATAGATATGGGGTAAAAGTGGGGGGAGTCAGGAGCCTAACAGAATATTCAGTATATTCCTATATTCCAGTGAGTTGCCCTTTTGCATGAATAAGAAAATTCTAGAAGGATCAAAAAACTGTTTAGAGTGATTGCCTTTGAGCAGGCTAGTGTGAGACAGTCCTATTTTTCACTGTATACCCTTTTGGACTGCTTGAAATTTTTTATGCCAAATTCATGCATATTTTTTTCAATAAAAATAGTATATAAAGCCAAATTTCAAAAGAGAGCAGAATAAATTATCTTGCACTGCACAAAAACCTATGGTGTTGACATCAGAAACATATCCGAGCAGTTCAAACTATCAAAACTGAACTACAGTTTCTTCTTCTTAGTAGTCATATTGTGTTAGAAGCTACAAATGCCCTGACCTAGGATATGCACAAGGTCTACAGCACAGGTCTTTCTCTATTTGTGGTAAACCTGAGCCTATTTACATACTTCTGGGGTTTTCCAAATGTCAGCCATGCATGGAAAAAAACACAGGGTTTAATATAGATGGTCTCAAGTGGAAAAAAACAAACATGTGACCTGATTCCTATAAGAGCTGGTTTAATGAGTGTCAGTGATCACAATGCCGAACGGAACAGTCCACATCATAATTCCTGTTTTGCTGACACTATAATTCCCAGAATGAATATATTTTAGAACTAGCAGGAAGTAGTAACAATATGGAAAAAAAGAATTAATTTTCCGTAGGCTTATCTTCAGATATTCTATCAAAGCCAGCAAACCAGAATCACTAAAAAAAAAAAAATGTAGAGCTATTGCACCTGGGGAATGCCACACTATTTCTTTGAGGCTTCTCTAAGCTTTCACAAATATAAATGTACCAATCCTATATAAAGGTATATAGGATTATGTAATTTTATTTCACCAATCTAAATGTAAACTTAAAGTTATTTCTTATTTCTCATCTTCCTTAGGCTATTTTTCCCCTTACTATCACAATCATGCCTAACACTAAAATTTGTCCCCATAGATATAATTCTAATGTTAGCAGAACCATAACACATTATTTTCCCAATAAATTTCAGATAAGAATATTTTTAAGCTAACTATATCTACTACAATGCAAAAGATTCCTCAACTGGTTTTGGTAGCACAACCCAGCCTTCGACATATTCATGGTTAGAGAGCTGATCTTCTACAGTTGTCAGTGAGTCATCCTTTAATTCTGCCCACAGAAGACGGACAAAAAAACCTTGCTGTGTCTATGACCTCCCTCTTCTCAGAAGAGGTACAAAAACAATTCAACAGATTTTCCCCGGATTTCTGCGGACTGATGTGATCAGCTTAAAGTTGAAGACATTCAAAGCAGTGGAAATGCAATGTATTTTTAATGCTTTTAACATGCGACAAAATCAGGGGAAAATCATATAATAAATCATTTGCTTTTATGTAACTTTCTCTAGGGATCTGAAGTGCTATACATCATTTTATTAAATTTTTACATTTAAACTGAAGCAAGTGCTTCCAAAAATTAAAAGACATTAAAAAAAAGTCAAATGACAAATTAAGAAAAGAGGCCATTGCATCAACATCTACCTGTTGCATCAAATTCAATTGGCTGGCACCTGCGGTGTGAAGACCAATCACACTTGAGGACTTGCCCTCCTTCCACAATCCCTGGCTGGGTAGTGTTTGCTTTGGGTGCGCCCACCAGAAGAAACATCCTGCTAAAATACAAAAGGGGAGATGAGATTTTTAAAATGGCACAAAGTATAAACAATATCCTATGACTTAGGAAGAGCAACAGTTCTCTTGATATTATCCACAAATACAGGCTGGGACAAAAGTAGGTTTACATTGGTCTGTATGATAATACAATCATTAATAAGTAATGATACAAGAATAAACTGTTTTTCATGTATTCACAACTCTAAACATACTTTCACCTTACAATGTATTTTTTAAACTCTTCACTGAGGGCATAATATTCATTATTCATCTGGAGGTCTCTAATTTACATACATTATTCAATATAGTTTATTCATCCTAAGAACATATTATAAGACAACTTCATTTCAGGGTTCCATACCATCTAAAAATGTATACAGGTCAAATTTAAATAGGTACAGCTTATTATATGTCAATTATATTGTATTAGAGCTGTTACAAATGTATACTGGCGGGGGTCATGGAGTTTTAATTTTTGTTTTGTGTGCGTGTCTATATGTGTTTACTATACACTTTCTATATCCTGAATATCAACAGGAAAAAATGATTCTAAATAAACAATTCTGAACTATGGTAGTTCTAAATATTATCATTTTTCGACATGTAAAACTTGTTTTGTAACTACTGTACTTCAATTTTTTCAAAAAATAGTGACTAACAAATTTCTCCTCAAAACATTAATCTAATTAATCCCTAGCCAAAAAATTGGATCATTATTCAAATTCCTTATCAGGGTAAAATTATAGGAAAACAAAGTAATTGGGAGTCAATTTTTAAGTAAAAGTGATCTTGTCTTTAGTTCTTTACTACTGCAGAGAAGAAAAGGAGCTTGACAATAATTTGACAAGTCCAGTGACCAAAAGAAAACCTCGCAGGGTGATCTGATCATAAATTCCTAACTGGGCAGGTCACAGTGGGTAGCCACACCTCAGTCATATAACTTCTTTAGTAAAAGGTTTATGTGTCCCTTAAGCAAGGGCTGTCCAGTGTTTTTGTGCATCTAGCATAACACACCTTTGAAATGCCTTTTCAGACCCCTCAAAATGGAAATCAGCCTCAAGAGAACAGTCTTGTTAACTACCCCATAATCCAATCTCTGCCCTGCTTTCTCCCACCTTCCTGTAACCTTCCTTAT
Organism: Phyllostomus discolor; assembly: GCF_004126475.2. NCBI lineage: Eukaryota > Metazoa > Chordata > Mammalia > Chiroptera > Phyllostomidae > Phyllostomus > Phyllostomus discolor. Next base: position 39,687,727 of record NC_040906.2, read on the forward strand.
TTCCCTGCTTAATTCAAAATGCATAAAAAGGGCTGCAAACTGCCATTCAAGTAGCAGTTTACTCAGTCTGCTGAGATCTTGCTTCCATGTGGATCCTGTTTGGCTCAAGTAAATATAAAAATTCGCCACAGGTTTGGATGTTCTTACTTGGGCAATCTTAAATATGGAATGCATCCATTTTAACTTTTATTTTTCAATTTCATTTCTTGTGCGTGGTATCTGCCAAGTCATGTGTAGAGTGTTCGGGAGCTGGCTGCGTGAACTGCTGCATTACGAACATCCTGCTATCTGACGCTAATGTGCAAAACTCCATATTCGAAATAGACAAAACTCCCAACAAAACCACACCCTCTTTAATAAAGCTTTATGCAGTCATACTTGGCATCAGTAAAACACCAAGGCTCCACTCTCTCTTCACAGCTCAGTGACTCTGGGTAAGATATCAATTTAGTTCTCATTCAGCAAAAACTTCCAAAAGAAAAAATTTAGACTATGAATAAGACAGCCCTCACCCCCCACCCAGCTGCCATTAATAAGAAGGCAGCTTAATGTCTTCACACCCTTCTTTTCTACAGCAGAGCTGGGTAATAGCTTAATTTTGTGTATGTATGAAATTTTTCATTTCAACAGGTAAAAAATGTACCACAAAACTTACCCTCTTCACGTAAATTGAATTATTTTTGAGTGCATTATGGGGAAAAAGGGCATTTCAGACAAGTGTACTTTCAGGGGCTACAATGTAAAGAGGAGGAGAGACATTTCTGCAACAGTCCTAAATAAATGTGATACGAGCACAGCTTCGCATATGATTTCAGTGTTGTGGGTAACGGCCAGGTTCCAGGAGATCAGGACAGCAGAGCTGGTTCTCAGAATATGCCTAAAAACCTACACGCAGCCCTGGCCAAGGTGGCTCAGCTGGAGCATCGACCGGGTGCAGACTCGGTTCTGTTCCCGTCAGGGCGAAAGCCCAGGTTGCTGTTCAGTTCCAGTAACGGTGTGCCTGTGCCATAGGAGAGACAACCAATAACATCTCTCTCTCTCTCATTCATGTTTCTCTCCTTGTCTCACCCCCTCCTTTTCCTTCTCTCTAAAGTAAATAAGCATGTCCTCAGGTAAGGTTAAAAAAAAAACCTTACAAGCAAAATTCATTTCTGGACGCTCATCACATACCATGTTACATAATCTTCTAGAATTTTTTATCAAAGTTATTCTTCCCACTTGGGAAGTTACTACTTCCCAAGGAAGTAATAAATTATTCCTTGACTGTAGAGGAATCTAATTCATCTTTGTACCTGACACATAATAGCACTCAAGAAAAATACTTTAAGTTGACAGCTGAGTAGCAAGTAAATTTGATAGCTGTAGGTATTACACTTCAAATGGCCAGATATAAATTAGCCATTTCTACTACCCCTAACCTCTCTCTCTAGCATGTGAAGAAACCATCTTCTAATAAACATCGATTATTCAAATTATCTGCAAAATGACTTTATTTTGGATTTCACACACTTTCTCTACTTGTCTTATTAAGACAGAGAGGGTTGGGAAGTTACTAAGAGGCTGAGTTCTGAATGAAAACTGCAGCACCAGTTCCTTGCCTGGCAGCCTGAGTTCTCTGGATGAGACCAAGAACAACGCTGCTGCTTTTCATCAGGCCATCTGCACATCAGAGGCCTGAAATGATGGTGCTTAGATGTACTAATACGGGTGTTCATCCAGTTTTCCCAAGCATACCCCGTGTGCAGTCTTGCACATTGGGGAAACGCTACAGGAATGGAAGAACAATGTAAAAGGAATGTGTGAGCGCTGTCAGTTCCTAAATGCTGGGTTAATGGGAGGAAAGAAGCTGAGGAATAAAGTTCTTCGTCTAAAATGTCAACGTGTGAAGTTACTTTTCAGAATATTACAAAGTTTTTAAAACAGAAAAATGAAAAGATGGAGAAAGTAGAATTACCTTAGGCAAATGTTAAAATCTTAAGAGGGAGCTGTGCAGAGAAACATTAAATATTTGTATAGAATAAAGGCTATGGGGTGGTAAAAGGTGCTATCTGAAAAACTGAAGAAACATAAAAACAACACATTACAGAATGCAAACGCCTATTAATGTGTTGGGAGGGTGCATTTTATGTCATGTGTTGTTTTAACACAATAACAAACAAAAAGGGCCTCTTAATAAAACGCTTCACAGAAAATCAAACAATTGTTACTTGAAGTTCATCCAAGCATATCTAATGAATGTCTACAATAATTTAATTAGGGAAACAGAAGTGGCAGACCAGAAAAAAAATGTTTGCAATATGAGCAGTATTGTCTAAGGGACACCGTTTGGGAATAAAGGTTACAATTACTGTATAAATTGACTGAGGAAGTCATTTTAAATATCTGAGTCTCAGTCTCCGATACCTCAGTTCGATGGAGATAACAATGCCGACTATAATTACCTAAAAAAATAAATTTCAGAATGTGGATAGATTAAAAGCACACTTAGAAAATCTGAAACCACCATAAACACAAGAGATAATGGCATCGGAACTAAAAACAATTAATAAAATACTCCCTAATGGCACAGGAAATATAATAGTTAAAATCTATATTTACCGTATTTTTCCATTGCCATTTATTCCCTCAGGCCCTCTTCCACCCTGCCCAAATCACTACCCTGTTGTCTGTGTCCTTGAGTTCTCTATTTTTTTCTTTTTTGCTCTATCACTGCATCTTCCACTTCCCCACAAAGCTGTCAGCCTGCTCTCCACAAGTCTGTCTATATTTTAAAATCTATTTTCAAAAGAGCTTTTCTTTCCTTGGTTTTCTCAAAGGGCCATTAATGAACACAAATGCAAAATCTCAAGGAGAAAAGAAGAAGGGTAGGAAATAGTTGTCTTGCAACATTTCCTGACCATGAGAGAAGGCTTGGGGAAGATACCCAGGGTTAGTAGAGGCCGACAGAGATTTCACTAATTAGCATTGGCAATCTAAAGCTCAGCAATTTAGTTTCCTGTGCTGGCAACCTTCTCCTGACAGACTACCTTTCCCTCCAAAAAGCTTGCCCCAACAACAGTAGCAAGACCCCCATCTTCACCATTCTTTTTAAAAGACTTGAGACATTTCCATGAAATGAGTTCAAAATTTAGATGTACATACACAAGCATGCCAAGAAATTCTAAAAGATAAAGGGCAAGTGTGTGCTTGGGGTGTGGGTAGGTGCGTAGGAGCAGATGGAGGGAGGGAGGGAGGAAGGGAGTGGAGAGGAGAGGGAGATGGGAAAGAGGGAGAAAGGGGCAAGAGAGGAAAGGAACCAAGCCAGAGGATCAGAGAAACTAACCAGGAGGATGCCCTTAGGGTGGACTTCCTACCTAAAATATTACTTTAAGGGCAGCTGCTTCAGGGAATGTGACCTTGACTACCAAGGAGAGGCAGCCAGCCAAACAATGACAAGCACATTTTTTAAACCCTCCAAATGAACTCAGTTATTTGGCTGCTTTCAGCACTGACTCCTCTCTCCAAGATAAAGCATGTTTAATATATTTGGCTGACTCTGGGTTGACCAATGAGCTTTCACCAAAAGGGACTTCTGAAAAGTTATCTTATATTTTATAAAAAGAAAGTGTATAAAATTTTAGAACTGAATGTTACTTCAGAGCTATTTGCTTTTCATTTAAAAAAATGCTACGGAGTCCATCTATTTATGTAAAACAGATGCAGTAACTATAAATTGTATACATTTTCCCTTCTCTTTTATAATGTCCTATAAACCTCAAGCCTTGACTTGGAATAATCAACATAGGGATTAATTTCTAAACAATAAGGCTATATTCCATGCATGTGTATTGTTCATGGCAAGAAAAACAGAATATAGCCAGAACCACACTAAAGTTCATGAAAATGAGCTGGTGTCATTTTGTAGAGTTTTGAAGATGGTTACAATGGTGAGGGGAGAAATAGCACATGAGCTTTTATTTATGTATTTATTATTCTTTAATCCTCACCCCAGGAGGATATGTTTTATTGATTTCAGAGAGATAGGAAGGGAAGAGAGGAGGGGGGAGGGGAGAAGGAGGGGGAGAGAGAGAGAGAGAGAGAGAGAGAGAGAAAGAGAGACATCAGCCTGTTGCCTCTCAAATGCGCCCAACTGGGGATTGAACCCGAAACCTAAGCATGGTAACCTGACCAGGATCAAACCCTCAACCTTTCGGTGAATGAGAACAACGCTCTCACTAACTGAGCCACCCGGCCAGAGTGGGACATGAACTTTCTACTTTCTTCATCTCTCCGTTTTTCTGTTCTAAAAACTTTGTTAATACTCTGAAAAGTAATTTCACATGTTGACATTTTAGACAAAGAACTTTAAAAGTACATGCAGACTGGGACAAATTGAAAGGGGTCTTCACCCACATTAAGTAGTGTGGGCTGTCTCTCTGGCCATGGAAGAAGCACAGTTGAGGGAATTTTAGCAGCCAAATACCCAGATCAAAAAGATGCTTCAGAAAGATAAAACTGTCACAAACATGTAAGATGTGTTGCAGGTGTCAGAGCCAAATGGTGGGCAAAGAGATGAAGACCTGAATGCCACAGGCCACATCTGTGATGGCTGGGCTAAAATAAGGAGGTGGCAGCAGAAGTGGAAAGTGGAGATGGGAGCAAGAAACATTAACAAGCAAGAATTTCTAAGACCTTCTCCCTGATGACTAATCACAGATTAATATTAGGAGAGTGCAGTTATGGAAACAAAGAAAAATGGAAAATGAGAGGGAGGAATATGAAATTATTTCCAGGGCGACAGAGAAAATGATGGCACCATTAATAGAAACAGAGGTGTAACTGACATCTCTTGGTGAAAAAGAGTTTATTTTTAGTCAGATTGAGGTAAAACCGGCCAGTCAAGCAGAAATGATCCACAGGCTGTTGGAATATGACCTTTGTGCCCTACTTTTGGACCTAAGATGCCCCCAGGGCAGCAGTTTTATTTCGAATGCTCTTCAGGTATTACAAACAGGAAGTTAGGATTGAGAACCACTAACTATCCTGCAGGACCTTCTGGGACCAAGGCACACTCACCCACACTTTGCCCTTGGGGTCAGAGAAACTCAAAGTAACTGTAAATGGGCTCCAGTAGTGTTTCATAGGGGAAAGGGAAAGAATTCTAATCCAGTGTTCCTTATTATAGCATTATTTAAAAGTAAATATATAGGTACAATGAAAACTAATATAACGTGGTTGGAGAATAAATACGAAAACTATTCAACTTTCTTCCTAAAATTTTAAAATTTGAATATAAAAGTTAAATGGAATTAGAATTTCACACAATCTCTCTTTTAATCACACCTTGCCTCCTACCCCACACACTAACCCAAACAACTAAAGCCTGTAAACACTTCTGGCCTCAGCTTCCCCATCTGTAAGAATGAGTTTACCTGCTTCCCCTGGTGGTTTGTGCATAAAGTGAAGTAAGATATCCTAAGTAGAAGTGCTTTGTATATTACAAAATAGGTCAACCAATGTAATATATCATTATTATCATTAAACCTAGGGTGCAATTTTTAATTTCTCCAAATATTCTCGACAAGAAAAACATGACGTTACTTCATGGCCCATAAATGATCTTTAAACTAAATAAGTGTGGCAATATTAATTAAGACATACAGGAAAAGACAATAAAAAAATGCTTATTTTTATTTACATAATTTTTAAATCACTATTTTTGTGACTTTTTGCTTCATACTTAAAACTTCTGGAGTATTTTCTTGAGGAGTCATCTTAATATTTTTTATTAATGCCTTGTTTTTCCTTTTCTTTAATAAACATTGATTCATTAGTTTTCACAACAATATGGAAATAATTCAATAATGATTTTTTATGACAAGAAAAATTAAAAGACATAAAACAATTCTATAGCTTGCCATTGGCATTTAGACACCTATTGAAACTGGAACAGCAAAAAGAGACTTTATTACCATCGCTTCCTCATTAATCCAGGAATTCTTCCTTCAGAAGGAAGGAATCTTAAACACTTTTTTATTATGTGGATTATTTTTCCTTTAGAAGTTTATGATCACCCCGATTAACTACAACAATGCAGCTGGCAGTATTATAAATGGCATCCCATGTACTTTGGATTCCACTGCTTGCTACATTTTAAAGTGCCTTTTTAAAAAATTAAGCACAATTTTGCATTATTCTTTGCTAAAGCTGAAAAGCTTAGTAACAGAAACCTTTGTTTATATATACTGTTTTTTAAAAAACCTCAAAGTTGATTTCTATTTTTTAGATTAGGCTATACCTAGAGTTTACCAGTTTAGCAGTAACAAAGTCACTGATGACAATTTCAAGTTAGTACATGAAACCAAACCAAGTTTAATTCTACCTTACTTTTGAAGGCCCATGTGGGAGGTGCTGTAAACCTGTGAGGTCATAGTATATTCGACAACTACAATGACTAATCAAAGATTAGTCACCATCCTACTAACCAAAAACAGTAAATATCTCAGGCTCAGTTCAATATTACTGCATTTCCCATAGTAAAAACACTTCAAGATTATCCTCTCATCCTGTATCTTTACACTACTTAACTTATCTCAGGGGTTACCACCAATCAAGAGCAACATTTGCAAAACACTCCATCAATTATGAAGTCTATTAAGTGCTAACTCTTGCTAAGTACTAACTCTTGACACAAGACAATACATTCTCAAAATTACTAGAATTTCTGTACAAATTAAATCTAAAAGAGCAACACTGGGAGCAACTAAAATCCTCTGCGGCATAAAGACATAAACCTAAAAATATCTGGGAACAAAAAAAATAACAGATAAAGCTGACAAATGATTACATCAAAGAGAAGGTAGTAAAAAAAAAAAGAGAAAGTCGCCTAAAGTTAATGATTACTTCGATTATTTTAGAAAATCTGTGCTCAGGTCTCTCAGAAAGCACTGAAGCTGAAAACCACAGAGTTCATTCACTACATAAAGCAACGTCCGCTTCCACTGCCTGCTTCCAACCTATCCACGGCGGCAGTGGTGGTCACCAAAATGAGTGATATTCTGCAACTTCCAGAAAGACTATGAGAATGAATCCCGGATGCGTGTTCTAACAGTCATGGAAAAACATTTAGATCACCTTCAATTTAGACATGTGTCAATTGGAAAAATGCTCCTATCTAGCTACTAACCATCAAAATGATCGTCCCTCTCTCCCCAAAACAGCACTTTAAAACAATTAGAAACCTAAGTATGTCGTACAGTTTCTAAAAACTTAGAAATTCATCCTCTCCAAAACAAGATTTAAACATCAGAAGACATCCCATGAACGCTTATTAAATCGGTATTTCTAATGCTAATATGGAGGTGGGCTAGGGAGAACGATGCCAGCGTTCCGTCAAGTCAGAGACAACTTCTAGTCCAATAATGGCAGTAAGTCTGTTACAAATCCTGTCTTTGCAACATTAGTAATTTGAAAACATAACCGAATTCTTAAATACAGCAGTATTCAAATGACCTGTAGTGAGTGAAAACTCAGCAAACATCCTTCTTTCCGAACAATGACCTAAATAATGAATCACTATAAAAAGAACAGATGACACATTCAATTCATCTGCTCGCCCTCAAATGTGCAAAGGTCTGACATCCCAGAGATAGGGGACAATGAATTTACTATGACAGTATGGTCACTTTAGTCACCAGAATGTCTGGAAGAGGAGTAAATGAAGGGAAACGAATCAGCCAGAAAGGCGGAAAGAGGCGGGGGAGGGCTTGTTTAGGGAAAACCAAAAGAACCCGTGTTAAATCTATGAAGCAAAAAACGGCTACCGGGAAGGATGAGAAGTACCAGAGAAACAGAACTTCGTGGATGAAACTGACTACATCTAGAACACTGGGAGAGGCGGCGCGGAGTCCCGCCAGACCAGCCTTTGTTGATCCTCCACTTTCCCTGAGTTTTAAGCACACACAGGTCGGCTTCAAAGATCTCCCTCTCGGGAGAAGAAAGGAGGGAACTAGGTGGTTGGTGGGTGCCATGGGGTTGGAGGAGTTTCATCTGCCCAAATGTTTCATCCACCCAGAACCTAAACCAGCTTGTGGGGGTCGGCGCGGGGGGGTGGGCAGCGATGCGGACAGACAGAACCAGGCATCTCTGCTGGAAGCGTCTCTCCCAGAGATCTCTCTCACTCTGGGGGAATGCAGGGTGAGTGCGCGCAGTGGGGGAGGGGGTCGACTCCCCTTCCTAGAGGGGCCACTTACGAAGACGCGCTGGGCACGAAGAAATCGACAGCGAAACCAAAGTAACTTCCTTCTGGGCCAGAGTACTCGGCAGGACTGTCCACATCTAGGTTGAAGGCGCTGCAAACAGACAGCAGGAATCCGGAGAGAAGGAGCAGAAGGCGGCAGGGGCGAAGGCGAAGCCACCGCCGCGGTGGTGAAGCCATCGCTGAAGTGCGCGCGGGGCGCCGAGTCCAGAGCCGCGGCCACCCCAGCCGGAGCGCACTGAGCCCGCGGCCCGCCGCCAGCGCGCGCGCGCGGAGACCTGCGGGCCTCTAGCTTCCCAGCAGTCCCAGACAGCGCCCTGGCGGCGGGAGGGCTGAGCTTCGCTGCGGCCGCGGGGGAAGTGGGGCGCAGGGCGCGGGGCGGGGGCAGCAGCGCGGGACTGCGGGAGTGAGCGCCGCACCCCCCTGCTGCCAGAGTGCAGCGACAGCGCGGGGGAGGAGGCAGAGGAGGGGAGGAGGAGGAGCCGGGCGGGTAGGCTGAGCCGCCTTGCGGGAGGAAGTGCCGCTGGAGGAGAGTCTTCCTCCCTTGGGGCGAGACCGATTGCACTTCCTAGCGAGCTATCGCCTTCTGTCCCTGGAGCTGGGCGTCTGTACAGAGGCCCCAGACCCTCAGAGTCCGGGTCGGCGTCGGCAGCGCTCCTGGTGGTCCAAACCCGCCTGCGTCCGGAGTAGCACCAAGGACACCCCTCTTCCCCGGGTCCTGCCAGGAATTCCCTTGCGACTTTTATTTTAAAATGAGGAAAGCTTTATCGGCTTCTCCTGTTTCTGCTACTTAAAAGCCTTAGCAGGCTCTCACAAACGAAACTCCGTAATTAGTGGTCGTTTTCCTCCCCATTCAATCCCACACACAAACACTGAACTTAATTATAAACTTGCAGAATGCTAGCACAGCCTCTTTCCCGAGGAGCTGTGTTAAAGCCTAACTTCAGCGGTCCAGGAAAGGACTGACAAGGCAAAGAACTGGCAAAAAAAAAAAAAAATTAAGTCAAGCCAGACTAGTTAAAACCTTATTCCTACTTTATTAGCTGAAGTCGTATGATTTGTTATGCTCATCGATTTAGGGAATTTGTGTAGAAACACAATTTTAGAGTAGGAAGAAAGAATACGAACCCACCCCTTTCTTATGAAATAAGGCCCCTTGGGCTTGCTTGCCCTTGGTATGTTGCACCATGCCCAGAGACTGAGAGACTTCCTTGAGGTCAGGAACCTTGACCTTTTTCTTTGTATCCCCAAATCTTAGCACCTTGGCAGGCAGAGAGTAAGCTATCAATAAAATGTTGAATGAAAGAAAGAAGGAATGAATGAATGAATGAATGATGAAATAATGAGTAAACTTGTCCAGAGAAGTGACTTTCCCATATTGTGTATCACTAACTAAAGAACCTGGTGAACAAGAGACTTCAGGTCAGGATAGCAGAGTAGGTAAACCTGGTACTGGCATCACCCCACACCACATAAAAATTACAACTAAACTGCAGATCTACCATCTTTGAGAACCACATGAAATCTAGCTGGAGGGAAGTCCTACAACTAATACATAGAAGAAGCCACATGGACGCTGGTAGGAGGGAGGAAGATGCAAGGGGCTGGTCCCACACCCATGCATGTGAGTTAAATATTAGGAGGGATATCTCAGCTGTAGAGGTCCCCACTGAGGAGGGAGGGGTCTCAGAGTAAGGGGTCTCAACACCATGCTGGGCTCCCAAGCCCAGGGTTGCAATGCTGGGATGAGAAGTCCCCATAACTTCTGGCTGTTTAAACCAACAAAGAAGGTGGGTGAGTAAGACAGGGTGCTACTGGAATCTCAGGCCTTCCTCTTCAAGGGTCTGTGCCAGGCTTACACAGACTCATTCACTCTGAGCCCCAGCACTGGGACAGAAGCTCAGAAGGTACCAGGAACATATGCGGAGGAACTGAATTGTGTAGCTTTAGGGCGAGGGCTGAATGGGCCGCTTTCTTAAGACAGAAGTCCTGGCAGAACCCATTGTTCCTTTGCTCAGCCCTCCCAGTCCAGGCACAGGCAGGGACCATATCTGAGTCTCCATCAACCTGACCTACACTGTTCCTCCTGCCCTAATGACTCCCTGGATCCCCACCCCACTCAACCTGAGGGCCTACCCAAGCTGTTCCAATAGCTTTTCCTTGCAGATAGTATGTCTTGACTCATGCAATGGACTTTCCTAAATTCTCTTAAAGATTCACAAACCCCAAACAAGCAACATCTAGCCTCAGTGTGTCACATACCTCTTGCTAAATGACCCTAGGCCCAGTACTAATGGCAGGCAGTTGAACTCCATGCACAGCTTGCCTTCCCTGAGCACCTCCAGGCCCAGCACAAGTAGCAGCCATCTGCAGATTGCTTTGCAGCTCATGCCAGGTGACCCTGGGCAGTGGCAGTGGCTGACTTTGGCCTGCACCTCTCAGGAGGCCCTAGAGTCAGAATACCAGGTGGCCAGCTTCAAACTATGCCAGGGCACGGCCTAACCACTTCCATGAACAGCACACTCAAGGGGTGGACTCAGCAAGTACCAGAGCTCTACTGAAACAAATTCTGCTCTGTGGGGTTGGCCACTGCACAGCAGTTCCTCCACTGTAGTCATGCCTGGTCCTCATAGCTAATCAGCCTGCAGGTCAATCCCTCCCATTGATGTGCCAACAGCAATCAAAGCTCAGCTACAACAGAAGGGTGCACACAGCCTCTATGTAGGGAGCACCTAAAGCATCTGCTCAGGTGACTGGGGAGGCTGTGCCACTGAACCTTACAGGACACCTACTACATAAGATCACCCTACCAAGACTGGGAGATATAGCAGATCTACCTAATACATGGAAAAAAACACAGAGAAGCAGCCAAAATGGGGGGACAAATAAACATGTCCCAAATGAAAGAAAGGAGAAATCTCCTGGAAAAAAAAAACTAAATGAAATGGAGGCAAGCAAGCTACCAGATGCAGAGTTCTAAACAATGCTTATAAGAAGGCCCAATAAAGCTTAATGAAAACTTCAGTAGCATAAAAAAAAAAGACTTGAAAACCATAAAAAGAACCAGTCAAAAATGAAGAATACCTTACAGGGAATCAAGCCAGATTAGATGAAGAACGTGATCAAATCAGCAATTTGGAAGACAAGGTAGCAGAAAACACCCAATCAGCGCAGCAAAAAGAAAAAAGAATTTTTAAAAATGAGGGTAGTATAAGGGGCCTCTGGCACAACATCTAGCAAAACAACATCTGCATCATAAGTGTACCAGAAGAAGAACAGAGAGAGCAAGAAAGCGAGAACCTATTTGAAGAAATAATTACTGCAAACTTCCTAACCTGGTGAAGAAAATAGATATACAAATCCAGGAAGTGCAGAGAGTCCCAAAAAGTCTGAACCCAAAGAGGCCCACAGCAAGACACATCATAATTAAAATGCCAAAGGTTAAAGACAAAGAGAGAATCTTAACAGCAGTGAAAGAAAAGCAGTTAGTTACCTACAAAGGAGCTCCCATAAGATTGTCAGCTGATATCTCAAAAGAAACTTTGCAAAGCATAAGGAATTGGCATGAAATATTAAAATTGATAAAAAGCAAGGACCTATAACCAATATTACTCTACCAGCCAAGCTATCATTTACAATCAAGGACAACTAAGGGACTTCCCAGACAAGAAAAACCTAAAGGAGTTCATCACTACCAAACCATTATTACAAGAAGTGTTAAATGGTTTTCCTTAACCAGAATATGAAAAAAATTAAAAATATGAGTAATAATAATTTGCTCAGTAGATTGGGTGCCAGACTGAGAAGCAAAGCTTTGGCGGGTCAATTCCCAGTCAGGGCACATGCCTGGGTTTCAGGCCAGGTCCCCAGTAGAGGGCACATGAGAAGTTTCTCTCCCTTTCTTTCTCCCTCCTTTCCCCTCTCTCTAAAAATAAATAAATAAAATACTTTACAAATATGAATAATAAAATCACAATAAATACATATCTATCAACAGTTAATTTAAATGTTAATAGATTAAATACTCCATTAAAAAGACATAGGATGGCTCAATGGATAAAAAAACAAGATCCTTATATAGGCTGTTCACAAGAGGCTCAATTCAGATTGAAGGACACACACAGACTGAAAGTAAAGGGATGGAAAAAGATATTTCATGAAAATGAAAACAGACAAAAAAGATAGGGTAGCAATACTTATATCAGATAAAATAGACTTTAAAACAAAGGCCATAACAAGAGATGAAAAAGGACCCAGCAATTCCACTTCTGAGTATTTATTCGAAGAAACCCAAAACACTAAATCAAAAAGACATATGCATCCATACATTCACTATAGTATTATTTACAATGGCCAAGATATGAAAGTGAATTAAGTGCCCATCAGTAATGAATAAATAAAGAATTGGTGCATATATACAATAGAATATGACTCAGTCATCAAAAAGAATGAAATCTTGCCATTTGCAATAACATAGATGGACCTAGAAGGTATTGTGCTGAATGAAATAAATAAGACAACCCTGGCTGGTGTGGATCAGTGGGTTGAGCACCAGGCTGAGATCTGAAAGGTCACTAGTCCAATTTCTGGTCAGGGTACATGCCTGGGCTGCTGCCAGGTAGGGGACTTTTCTCCCTTTCTCTCTCCCTCCCTTACCCTCTCTCTAAAAAGTAAATAAAATATTTTAAAGAAAGTAATAAATCAGACAAAGACAAATTCCATATGATTTTACTTAAATGTGGAATCTAAAAAACAAATGGACAAGCAGAATAGAAACAGACTTATAGACACAGAAAACATTTTGACTGTTGCCAGATGGGAGAGGGTTGAAGAGTGAGTGAAAAGGGTGAAGAGAGCAAGACGTACAAATTGGTAGTTGCTGAAGAGTGATGGGATGTAGAGTACAGCATAGAGAGTATAGGCAGTAATATTGCAATAAGTACATATGGTGTCAGATGGGGTGGTCACTTCGTAAGTCATATAAATATCTAATCCCTGGGCTGTACACCTGAAATTGATGTAATACTGCACGTCAACTGTAACTGAAAAATTTTAAAAATTATTTAAATAAAGAAGTTAGTGAACAGACTGAAAGTATGAATACATTGTGTGGACCTTAAAAACTTGCAAGCACTAGAAGAATAAATTCAGATTGTTTTTCCAAAGTAACTATTAAAACTTAATCACAATGCATATTAACCTAAAAAGCTCTTTATTGATCCTGTGAAGCGAGATTATATATAAATGAAAGGGACATGGACAACAGTATGGTGATTGCTAGGGGGAGGAGGTAAAAGAAGACTAAATGGTAATGGGGAAAAAACACAATAAAGATTAAATTAAAAAGTGAAAGTTCTGATTTGAATATACAGTACTTAACTGCATTATAAATTTTGATTTTTAAATTTGACTAAGAGATATGCAGCAAAACCTTGGGCTTGTTTTACAAGCCATGGTCCAGAACTTGCCTAAAGGAAATTATCATGAGAGATGGGTCATCCTTCACAAATACTTACACAGAAATACAAAGGCACCTCTCCACCCCATCCCCGCTCCAATCTGTCCAGAGAGCAAAGTCAGAAGAGGTGTACACTCTGGCTGTACCCAGTAAGCCCTCCCACATAGCCCAACTCCTGATCCAGGACAGAAGTCCAACAGACCAGAGCAAGGGAGGGAAGAAGTGAGAAGGCCAGATAAAGGAAGAAAGAAAAGCAATGGCAACACCCATGTACCCACCAAAGTTAAGTGCACCAGAACCACATTTCTATTAGGAGACAGTGACTCAGACTAACCCAGTGCCTCAAGGCACCCAGGTTTAAATACATGCACCTTTGTAGCAGAGTAGTCATGTTTGAGCAGTCATTTATCTACTGAGCACCTTGCATATTGAGACAGTTTATTACAGTACATATGCATTTACAGTACATGTCAATTCAGCAAGTGCTTATTCAGAATCCACAATGTGCTGGGTACTACATGCAAGAGAAAGGAGAAAGTGTATTTTGTTCTGTGGAAGAAAAGCTATGTCCTCCCTTTCCCATCTCCATGGCTGGACTCTTTAAACTATGTTGTAATGATTTTCCCCCTCAAAAGAACTGCATATGTATTTACATTAAGTATCATCACTTTCTAACAGAGAAAATAAAATATCAGATAGTAAAAAGCATTTGACTTCCTATGTCACCCTCTATGCTTCTGTCCTTTAGTTAAAATACATTCCATTGGTTTCTCTAAATTGAAATAACTGAGTTCGATACCTGGCTTCATCAAGTAAAAGTTACTTGTGTGACCCTGGGTGATCACTCCAACCATTCTGTACCTCAGTTTTCTAATCTATAAAATAGGAATGACAATAGCACCTACCTCATAGAATTGAACAATACTTATTGCCAAGAATACTTCTACTACTATTAGTTTAGTACAGTAGTAATATCAAATTTGTATGGCTATTATTGAACTCTCTTAGTTCTCCTAGCATCTACCTAGCAGTTCCTTTAATAACCATAATCAAATCAGGGTTCCACTTGGAACCCTGCACAAAAAAAGGAGCTCAGTCCAGTTACCCCAAAATAATTTAAGAATGATTTCAAATTATTATCTCTCAAAGAACATCAAGGGGGATTCAGTTCATAATCCATAGAAATCTTTCTGAAATCCCCTTCTTCCACTTTTCGTTTCTGAGCTTCAATTCCACTAAACCCAGCTCTTCAGTGTTTGCTGCTGTGGCTTTTTGTCTAACTCTCCTGCCTCTCCTCTCCCCGCTATGTATTAGGGAGGTTGACTTGGCCTCTCTGGCTTCCCCCCCAGTGCTGCCTTTTCATATCTGATCTGTATCACAAACAATTCCCAACACCTGTGCTCTATGGGTGAAAAAAGTATAGAAGGCAAGAAACTTGTCTTCTTTCTGAGCTTTGCTATCTAATCAATCTAGTGCTTCATTTTTACAGTTGTCCAGGTCTCTTCCTTTGATTCGCTGCGTTTCTCCGTCTACACATCGCCTGCATGATCTCATTCACTATCATGCTCTCAGTTATCACCTCTTACCACAAACTACCTCACAAAGTAGTTTTAGCATTATTTAATTATTTGCAGCTTCCTCACAATCTTTGTTCATAGGGTTCTAACTTCCTAGGAAATGTTGCCCTTCTCCTTAACTACTTCCCTCATTCTTATCCTTCTGCCACAAACAAACCTGCATAACGTTCTCCACCTGGCTATTTCCTACTCTTCTTTCAGGATGTGCGTCAGGCATCACCATGTCCTCCAGGAAACCTTCGGTCAGGAACCGTGCCTTACTGTCTTTGTATCTTCTGTGCTCAACGCTGAGCTCAATGGTGGAGTTAATTCCATTGTCTTCATAATAATTAACATTTTATTATTAAGTTTACTGATTATGTGCTGGGTACTGTGCTAATAATTTTATGTGTGTATTAAGTCATTTATTAGTCATAAAGCCCTACCAGATAGGTTCTATCAGCATTCAAATTTACGGATGAAAATACTGATTTCCTTTGAGATTGAGCAATTTTTCCAAGGTCACAAAGGCAGTGTGGCAGAGGCGGACTTTGAATGCATGATGGTCTGACTCCAAGCTCACACTCCTTGGCACTACCTGGCCTGGTCTGGTGCCTTTCAAGCTGCTGCCCAGGTGCTGGAGTTCAGAGGGAGTGAGTCTGTGTCAGAGTATGTATGGGCCCTTTAAGAAGAACTGCCTGTGAATCCAGCAGTTTCCGTCTCCCACAATCTCAGTCCCTGCTGGTTTTTACAGAGAGAAGTTATGGAAACTTCTCTTCCTGGCACTGGAACCCTGGGCTGGGGGGCTTGGTGTGAGACCGGGACCCCTTGCTCTTTAGATATCCCTCTGATTTTTACCTGTCACACAGTGTGGGACCAGCTCATTCCAGGGCTCTGCCTCTCTGACCAGTCTCCATGTGGTTTCTCCTTTCATTCTGTAGTTGTAAAACTTCCATCCTGCTTGATTTCTGACCATCTGAATGATGGTTGTTCTATGACTTAGTTGTCATTTTGATGTGGTTGTGCAAGGAGGCAATCTGTGTTTACCTATACCACCATCTTGATTGTGATATTAATCATTGATATTTTCAAGCATCATAGTCTTTTTCCCCAGTGAAATAACGAGCTCCTTAAAAATAGGAGCTATGTTTTATTAAAGTATATATTCTTCGATAACATTGAACACAGTGCTGAATTTATATTTTAAAAGTCACAAAGAACTGTTGATGACTTGTCTATAAAGTCCACAAGAGAAGCGAACAGGTTGATTCCTGCTCCCCAGCTTTTTTGAGGTATAACTGACAAATAAAATTGTAAAGAACATGTTGATCTTGTCCATCAGCAAATGTGCAGTGCCCAACACAGTTCTTATTGAATAACAGGAAACCAAGAAATATTTGTTTAAGGGCAAACGAATGAATGTGTGAATAAAAAAAGCTATTGTCACCTTTATAAATTGAACACATGAAGGTAACAACTCAATAAGTATTCCTGCACAAATGAATGAATGAATATGTACTTTTCAAGAAGTAGAAAGGCTCAGGAACATAATTCACTTCATAACTGGCAAAGAAACAGGATTACTACTAATTTCATTTGAAATAGTGTTTCTAACAGAGCATAGCTGTTTTTCATTCCCTGTTGCAATTTGGGACTACTGTTCAGGGTTTATGGAGGAGACAAAAATGAATCATGAGTAGCAAGAACGTTCTGTGCATTCCTGAAGTTCTCATTGTGAAAAAGCACTGTGCTCTCCAAAAGGCTTTCTTTCCCTCAAGGACATGCCTGGTGGTTTACAGAACTTCCCATCAAATGATTAACATGTAAAATGTAAAAGGAATATTATGTATTTCATTTAAGTTAATTAAAGATTACAGCATTTTCTTCCACTGTAACTACTAAAAGGGTTTAATTTGTTTTAAAAGCTTCAAGTGTTGGTGTGTGCTCTGACGTGTGTTAAGAAATAAATCACATTTCTCTGAAAGGAGCTTATAGCACACGAAAATGTCTGTGTTTGGAAGAGGTCAACGTTGTCTGTGCTACTCTTCTATCACTGAAAAGTCAAATGAGAGGCTTAGATATAGAAAGCAAAATATATGTGGTATATTCAGAATTAGCAAACATTTAAAAATATGAAATCCATCAAGAAAACAGAGAACTTTTAAAAATCACTATGTTTTGTTTATGTCATAAGTCATAAGAGCAGTCATATGGTATGACCTAGACTGTTTCTGGCACTTGACAGATGATTGCTAATGTTCTCCTCCTGCTAATTATTGGGTGTAAACATAGCCTCGCTGTAACTGTAAACTGTAAACTAAAGTTTCTAACTTTTTTCTTTGGGTTTATGATAAATGGAAACCCCTATAAGTGAAAGATCATTAAAAATTACAATCTACAAAGTTACACATATGTTTATTTTTCCCTTGGAAAAAATGGCAAGAAAATGTATCATTAATGACAAAACACACTAGCAATATAATAATACATATGTACATATATTTCCTGAAATGTTTTCCTTAGATACATCTTTAATCATACTTTTAGTACTATGTCATTTAAATGATTATTGAAATTCTTTAGTAATAAAAAATCTCTGTGGCTCAAAAAGACATACTTAGATATATGTTTATAAAACATGATTTTGCTGGAGCAATTTTAATTTCAAGAACATAAGAAGGTGATCTTATAATAGCATTATATAATAGTGACTATTATTAGTTAAGTTACAAAACTTAGTACACATTACATTAGTAAGCATGATTCATGCCCTATTTTATAGTGAGTTACAAAAATCTAATTTTTAACACAAAGAAAACATGAACTTATCCAAATGTCTTTTGCAGTATGTTTCTCTCCACTTATGGGAATACTCCATGTAATTGGTCTTATTAAAGAATATTAATCAAGCCCTGGCTGGTGTGACTCAGTGGATTGAGCCTGCGAACCAAAGGGTCATTGATTCGATTCCCAGTCAGGGCACGTGGCTGGGTTGCAGACCAGATTCCCAGTAGCGGGTGCATGAGAAGCAACCACACATTGGTGTTTCTCTCCCTCTTTTTCTCTCTTCCTTCTCTTCTATCTAAAAATAAAATAAAGTCTTAAAAAATAATGTTAATCATTCATTTAGTCATCAAATATTTATTACATCCCCTCTACATGCTCAACACTTAAACAGGAGCTTGAATTACCAAAAGAAATCGACATGACCCCTGTCAAAAAACTATAGTTTAATTAGACAAATAAGTAAGTAATATTAGCTAACATTTTTAAGCAACATGTTTTACTATGTGCCGAGTACTCTATTAAAATGCTTTATATGAATCATGCATCTTCATAACAATGCAATTACTGTTGCATGTGGGTAATTTTAGCCCATTTTACAGATGAGAACAATTAAGTGTGGTGATATTAAAATATGCTCCCTTCAAGAGGTGGAGCCTAATTCCCCACCCCCTGAGTGTGTGAGCTGGATCTCATGAATTGCTTTCTTTTTTAAGGATTTTATTTATTTATTTTAGGGAGGGAGAAAGAGAGAGAGAGAGAGAAACTTCAATGTGCAGTTGCTGGGGGCTGTGGCCTGCAACCCAGGCATGTGCCCTGACTGGGAATTGAACCTGCGACGCTTTGGTTCAAAGCCCGTGCTGAATCCACTGACCTACGCCAGCCAGGGGAATTGCTTTTAATGAATAGAATAAAGAGAAAGTATCTGTACAACTTTATTGATAGGTCATAAAAGGCATTGTGGCTTCCTTTTGCTCTCTCTTGATAGGAAGCCAGCTGCCGTGTGATGAGAATATACAAGCTCCCCTATGGAGAGGCCCACGTGGTGAGGGCGCGAGGCCTCCTTCCAACCCCATGGAGTGCTCTTCACAGTGGATCTTCCGCCCAGTCAGACCTTCATCTGACCTCAGAGACCCTGAGCCAGAAACTATCCATCTAAGCTTCTCTTCAATTACTGGCCACAGAAACTATGAGATTATCACTTTGAGCCTATACATTTAGGGGATAATTTGTTATTCAGCAATAAATAACTAATACAATAAGTTTTTCTCTAAAAACTTTTGGAATTTGCTGAGGTCACATGGCTAGGATGTTGTTAGTGATGTTCCAGCTAGCCTATGATGTCTAAAGTGATCATATAATTTATTGTCCAACTTGGTCACTTTAGAAAGTAATAAGGATATTGATAATAATTATATGGGCAATGCATTGGAATTTTCTAGGGCTAACTGAGACATAGGATCACTCTAATTATATAGCCCATGCTCTTTACTAGCATGCAATTCTGCTTCCAATATGAATAAGTATAGATAATGTGACCAGTCCAAAAAAGCAAGGATAGCACAGGGTAGAGATAACCCTCCTGCTCTGACAGAGACTGCTTGCTACCTACCCATCATTCATCGTCTTCTTCCTGTTCCATAATAAAAGCCCTATATTGTGTGGCAGCAATAATATGTTTAGATGGGGGGGCCAGGAACCCAAAAGCAAAAGAATTTGTACTTCCTAGTTCCCTTATAAATGACCAAAAGACAACAGTAGGAGTTATCAGGTGGAGCTACTAGGAAAGCTCTGAGAAGCGGGCTAGCTTAATGCTCAGGTCCCCTTTTCCTCTACAGTCTCTTTATAGCTGATGCCTGGGACACAAATGAGATGGTCGGAGCTGGAAGCCTCGCTCGGTAATAGAGGTCATGACCTAAGGATGACAAGGCTGAAAATCTGGGTTTCTGATAACCATGGACCCATTATTCCTGTCTTGGACTGTAAACTTGAAGACTATATTACATGACAGAAAAACATGACTTCATCTTTGTTCAAGCTAGGGTTATCGGTTATACCTTAACTCAACTAATCCTTAGTAGTACAACCACCTTAATTCCTCAAACATTAGGTTTAAATTTTGAGTACCAAACATTTGTATTCTTACCCTACTTTGATAGAAATTGTTCTGGCTGTATTGTCACTCTTCCTAGTTTTTAAGTAGCTAAAACAGAAGCATTGTCTGGCAATTTTCTTGATGATACAATGTTATTATTATTTACAGAAAGAAGGTAGGTTGACTTTTTAATGCCTATTAGGGTTTTACATGTCCTATGAAAGCTCATTCAGTTGTTGTTATTAATAAAGCAAGTATGAATTAAGTTCTTATGAGCAATACTCCTTTAGATGGGTTGGTGCCTTCACCACTTTTGTCCCTTCTAAATGATTCACTTAGGGGTTTTTTAAAACTCTCCAGTCTTACTTCCTCTAAATACTTGGAGACTAATTAAAGATTTCCACCTTTCAGTCATTATGGAAATATGACAGGGAATTTTCATGAAATGTTAGGTATTTTGACTTAATAGGAAATGATTACATTCACTGAGGGGTAACATGCAGAGCTCGTGACCACATAATTGTACCAGGTTTAGCTAATTGAAACATAAAAGAATTAAATAAAAGTTTTGGTGTATATCAGTATTTTTGTGAAGCCTAAAGATATCTCTACAGTTAGTTGTGTTTTTTTTAGTTTTGAACAAATAATTACTATTACTATGGAGATGGTTACATTAATTAATGCTCTTCTTTAGGCATAAGTGAGAATCTTTAAAAACCAAGTTAACTTTTGAATTCTAACTATTTCAGCTTAATTATTCTACTTTAGTTTACAATATCTTTATACTTAACAAAAATTTAAACCATTACTATAATAAAATGCTCCCTATAGAGAATAAATCTTTCCATATATCTAAACAGTCTAGGATAAATATATGGAAGAAAATTTTAAAGACACCTAACAGTTATGTCTGGCCCCAAACCAATAGGGAATGACACTCCTTGCAAGTAACTCAGGCTAAGATTGGAGTGCAATAGATCAGTGTTGTCTAACAGAACTTTCCACCACAATGGAAACATCCTGTCCCTGTGCTGCCTGAAATGCTGGCATTAGGTATGTGTGATGACCAAGGACTCGAAATGTGGCCAGTATGACTGAGAAATTAAAGTTTAAGTTTTATTTAATTTTAATAGTCCCGTGTAGCTAGTGCCTCCCAAATTGGACAGTATATTTATAAATGGTATTTATAGAACTGAAAGGATTGTATTTGATGAATTCTAAAGTCTCTTGCAACTTTGTATTGCCATAGATGCAAAAATGAGTGGTTAACTTTATTTCCTCTCCATTATCTGCTCCACTGTGCACCAAATATTCCCTGTTTTTAATATCTAGAATTCATTCATTCATTAGTTTAGTCATCATAGAACTACAATGTACCAAGTGCTGTGGGGGAAAAAAAAAACAGAATCTGCTCTGGCATCACCACTTCTGTCCTTCTTGATATTCCCTTTTACTGCCTTCAATAGCCCTTCCTTTCTGGGACATCTCTCTTATCTTTGATGTGATGGCTAGGTATTAGGCTGTGGAGATGCTACCTAAATGCTGAGACTTCCAGGTTCACTAGAGATCTCGCTGCTTAGAAGGAGCAAAGCCACTGGAATTGGGGTCATACAGGAGCGCTAAGGGTTCTGAATCAGATTCAAGTTGATCTTAAAGTAAATAACGTGATTTTAGTTGCACACGTAAGATATGTATCTGGTGGACATTAATTCCCACTATTGCCTTTCCCATGCTTCCCAGGATTCTCCAAGGGGCTTCAGCTGACATGGACTTTTTTACCTGACTTATACTTCACTTCTACATCTGGTCTATTCACCCAACCCTGCACAGTATCACTTTTTACACTGATTCCTCAAAGCAACCCAAGTGCAAGGTAGGTGCATGTAGCAGAATTCTGGAGAAAGGCTGAAGGTGATGGCTGGGGGGCTATGGTGCAGTGGAATATTAACCCTGCTCTTCAAAGCCCAGAGCATCCCTACTGTGGGAACTTCTCCTGCTTATGTCTCCTTTTCAGACTCTTGACCTCCCCTCTGTTGTTTCTGCCCACCTTCACCAGACCCTCTTTTCACTTCTTCTTCTCTTTACCAGGGTCCCCAACTTCTGCCTTCTGGGCAAACACTGTGTCTACATTTTCTCTCATTTTTTTTGTTCTGAGCAATTCAGTCTTCTCTTTGCTTTGTTCTGTTTTCTCTGAGCATCTTTAGGACTTATATTGCCAGACTCAAATTTTCAAATAAAAATCTAAGTAAAAAAATCTTTTTAACCTAAAAAAGATTCATGCTCAAGATTTTAAAATAAAACTTCCTCTTTTTGTATAACTATATGTGCCATATAATTATATTTCACTATAAGAAAAATGAGTTTCAGAGAAGACTTGGCCATGGTCGTAAAACTCATAAAAAGTATTAAGTATTATGGGAACTAGAAGGCAGGCTCTTGAAAAGAATTTATCTTTCCATTATGATATAGCCATAGATGATATGGGTTAAATATTATTTTATAAACATGTCTGAGGATCTGACAACCACTTAGAATATTGCCCCCAATGGAAAATATTTCATAAGCACTAGAAAAATGGCATGACAAATATTTGGAAAACAAATCATTTAAAAAGGAAAACTGTTTGAGTTTAAAAAGCAGTTGAAAAATAATATATAATATATGCTCGTTGTGGATTGATATTAACATGTCTTGTCCTCAAGGAGTTTTTCCCATAGAAATCTTAGTACCTACATCAGGGGGAAATATCCCCACATGTGGCCCAAAATTTTAGTTTCAGTCTTCATCAATTATCTCTATTATAAAACATTAAAACATCCACCCATTCTTTCTCATTGTTACGTAAATCTGTTTTTGTTGGTTTTAAACTGTGAAAATTGTTTGATCGTTGGTATATTTTCACAGTCAAAATGCAGTGTTGGCTTAAAACTTTTTCTGTGTACTATAAATTATAAATTATCTTTAGATATTGTGAAAACTGTTAATGTAACAAGCCATTTCCTCAGTTAACCCTAGTTTTGTCGCTGTGACAGTTTGAAAAAAGCTTCTTGGCTTTACCATACTTTGGTTGCTACTATATTTAGAAGACAATTTGTTTTAGTTTTGACAGAAAAACTTACCATTATTTTTATAGGGTTTTTTATTAGTTAGAAACCATAATTTATGTTATTTTATACCTGTGCTGTCTTGGTATATGGTAAGGAATATAAAAACTTTATGTTTGCCTCATGTTTTTACTAACTGGGTCTCACACGCAATACAGTGAAATCTAAGCTTTTGACAGGTTCAGCTACTGAGATTTGTGACTTAATTTGATAATGTAATACATCCTAGCCAATGCTGACAAGTACATAATTTATAAGCAAAAAAATTCTCACTGTAATTATGCAAATGTTATATATTTTCCCATATTACAAGATTTATTATTTATATTCTAGGCAAAATCACACATATATTTATGTGACTTCCCTGAAGTGACAGCTGAATTCCATCTTTTTCCCAAGAGAAAGGGAGGAAAAATCGTAGTTTGATGAGTGTCAGAGTCTTCAAACCCCTACAAGCCAGGAAGGATCCCCTGACAACTAGTCAACTATCTGCACATACCGATGATTTTTTCTTACTTTTTATTTCAGCAACTTAAGTTTTACAGTTTCTCAAAAGGGAGATATCTGAGTATGTTTTGTTTCTATGCTGGAAATTGGAATTTTTACAAGTGATTTCACTTTCACTGTAGCAAAGAAAATGCAGACTGACCTCACCAAAGATCCTGGGGAAGATATGGGCTGGTGAGGGTTTTCCCTGGCTCTCATCACCCGGAGGGCAAAAGAGATCCACAAGACCACCAGGTTTAACTGTCCATCTACCGCTGAGAAACAGCCATTTCTGAGACTGAAATAACACTTGTCTGATAATGAATCTTCTCTTCAATTAAATAACATTTCCTTCATGCTTTAACTCACTGGTTTTCAAATATATCTTGGCGGTAGAACCCTCCCTTCCGATGACGTATTAACAGCTTTTACCAGACAGATAAAAGCAGGAACCCGAAGTTCCAAAGGTCACCATCTAGCACAACCACAGCCTAGGCTATAAACACTGCTAACCAGCTTCTGTTGCACCTACCTCGGGGTTAGTGTGGGGCGGGGGGTGTACACACAGGTAAAAGACTCGTTGTTTTTCTCAAGCTGATTCACCTTCATCTTTCTACAGTGGCTTCAGAATATTCACCAGCACTTCCCGTTCTTCTCCACTCAGTAAACCTCCCTGAGCATCTGCCTTCCCTACTCTCCAGTCTCCTCCTTTCACAATGCTAAAAAGATCTGCACTGTTTTTGTATCTGCCTCAATTCTGCTGCATTTTTATATCTAATCTCTTACTTCAGTGCTTTAGCCCAAATCAATGTCATTCAAAATCTCCCAACAAATCTTGTTTCTCCAGGAGGTCTGTGCTATCACTGCTCCAGCAATTAATCTATAGTAGGCAAATGGAAAAGGATAAAAATAACTTTTCAACTTCTATTTTACAAGTTTAAAAGAATAAAAATTATATATATTTCCTCTCTCTAGCTTTTCACACAAATATTTTTTAAAAGCTTCTACTTGCGGCCTGGCTGGCGTAGCTCAGTGAATTGAGCGCAGGCTGCAAACCAAAGTGTCGCAGGTTCAATTCCCAGTCAGGGTACATGCCTGGGTTGCAGGCCATGACCCCCAGCAACCACACATTGATGTCTCTCTCTCTCTCTCTCTCTCTCTTTCTCCCTCTCTTCCTTCTAAAAGTGAAAATAAATAAAATCTTTAAAAAAAAAAAGCTTCTACTTGCACCTGGATGCTGTTTCCTGCAAAACTCCAGGAACACCTGGAGGCAGGTGTGAAGCACTATTATGAGGCCACTTGCCTCGGGCCTGCTCAGTACTGAAGGAACTCTCCCTAGGATGTGTTTCTCAAAGGGTGGTCTGAGGACCACCTCCATCTAGGGTTCTTGTGGGGAAAGTGTGACACCAGGACCCCAAGCCAGACCTATTGAAACTGAATCGCTGGGGTGGGGACCTGGGACCTGCCTTTTTAACATTTTCCTTTGGGGAGCATTAGTGTCCTTTTTTAAGTAACAATCCCTTCCTTTCCTGGTCCCCCCAAACATAAGGGCCAAAAGCCACCATTTATTATTTCTCACAATTCTCTGAGGATTGGCTGGTGGTTTCTCCTGGCTCACTTGATCTGGTGGAGGTGTGGCTAGACTGGAAGTTCCAAAATTGCCTCATCCACACATTGTTTGTCAGCTGGTGCTGGTTGTCAGTGGAGTCCCTCAGTTCTTTTCATGGTTTCTCACCCTCTACTTGCCCCTGAAACCAGGAGCAACTCCCTTAGTGGCATTCTCAAGATAGTGTTCCAAGAAGGCAAAGGTTAAGCTGCAAGCTCTCCTGAGGCCGAGGCTTTATTTGCACACCATCATGTCCATCACATTCTATTGGTCAAAGCAAGTCACAAGGTCAGACCAAGTTCAAAGTGCGGGGAAATAGATTCCATTTCTTGATGGAAAGCTGTAAAGCATTTGTGGCTCTATTCCCCCACACTGCAGTGTATTGCTAAGTATATATTAGGTACATAATACTTTTAGCCTTCATCTTCATGTCTGAATTGAAGTGGTTATGAAACTTCCGGAAAATGGTATCTGTGGGCTCTGCTTTTAAATGGAAGTTTCTTCCTATGTTTGCTAGAAACAAGCTGTTTTGCTTTCAGGTCCTGAAACTAGGCTTGTCAATATCATGACTCATTAAATATGTGTCCAACCTCAGCAGAAAAAGATTCAGACACTCACAAAAAGAGTGTGTATCTACACTTCCATTTTCAACCTACTCCAAAGCAACTATGAAATTATTTAAGAAAAATCATTAATATAACAAGATTGCATAGTTTCACAATTATTTTATTCAGATTTTTCTGCTCAAACTTTTGCCAAATTAAAAAAAAGTCAGAATTGGCTAATGTAAATTGAGTTTCTTCTTCTAACATAGCTGACCATTTGATAACAGCAAGAGGCCTTACTTTAAAATGGTAAAATGGTGGGACAGAATAAAGAGGGACTGAAGCCAATCTGGGGAGCAAGGCACAGACTATAAAACTAAACAATCATTCCAGGAGGAAGAACTGAAACACCAATTTACCTAGAGTTACAAAGCCTATTGTTCGTCAGCAACAACCTACCGACTTGGGCTATCCAGTGCACACCCACATCCCTGCCTCGAGAATTGCCCACTTTCGCAAACTACACCCAACATTGAGAAAAGGGATCTAAAGTGTCCTCTGGGAAAGTGGCCTCTGAAGGGGATTACATAGCAGTAATGCTGAAGAAAAATATCAGCTTCTGAGTGTAGTAGTGGCACAAACCATGCAAATGTCTTTTTAATCAACTAATAGAAAACATGTGAATACCAGCCCCTGAGTTTGCCTGCTACCTCAAGTTACTGTTTGCAATATATTGTACTCTATTTAACATTTGCTTTGGATATTTTTTTTCTTTTGGTTTAGAGTGAAGGAAAAGTTTGCCAAGGCTCATGTCTTCCTGAGTCAGCAAGTAAATTTCCCATTACTCTCTCACTGGGTGAGTCACCAGCCGTTCCAGGGGAGTCACAGAGTCCTGGCCGTCTGGGCAGGATGAGAAACAACATTGCAGTCAATCAGTCTAGACAGCTCAGGGGGCAGCGACTTGGCCATTTATGGTATCGTTTCCCCTTTTTACTGGGAAAGCCTAGAGAGCAAAGAGACACGCATAGGAATACATGCAAGGCTACCAGATTTGGCAAATAAAAACACAGGATGCCTGGCTAAATTTGAACTCCAGATAAACAATGAATACTTTTTTTAACTATGTGTAAGTTTCACACAGTTTGTGACATACTTTTACTAAAAAAAAGTCACATACCTGAAATTTACACTTAACTAGGCATCCTACATGATGTGACAACCTCCATCTATGGATCTCACTTCATATTGTCTACCTTTTTTGCTCTGCAGAATGTCAGAGATGAAAGTCTGTTTTCTGGTGTTTTAAAGAACAAAAGTTGCACTATTTTCCTTTCATCTCTTACTAATCATGTAATTACTGTCTAACATCACAGAAAGAAAAAAAAGTGATCAATGACAAGAATTCTTTAGAGCAGTGCTTCCTAGCTTTAAAGTGCATATAAGCCTTAATGGGGATTTTGGCAAGATTCAGCTTCTAAGCCGGCAGCCTGAGGTGGGGCCTGACAGTCTGCATTTCTAACAAGCTCCCACGTGATAGCATTGCTCTGGTCCATGGGCCACGCTTTTCGGTTACAAGGTTTTCCGTGTTTCTCAAACTTTGTGAGTATTCCTTAAAGCTTCTCAGGTGCTTCCAGGGTGCAGTCAAAATGAGAGCCGTTGTCTTTGATGAATCCAATCTGGCACTGCTTAATGTTTACCATCGCCCGGCGGAGAGGCAGAGCCTTTAAAAACACAAAATTGGCAGGGCGGTTATGACCGTGAGCTGTGGTCTTGGGAGGCGGCACTGGGAAGGGCTGCCACTGTAGTCGTTTCAATGTGCTCCCTTTCAGTCATGCTTTCTAAGCAACTGAAACAAGCAATAGGTTTTACTATTTTAACTGTTAGATCACTAAATATTTTCCAAATTTGGAAATTTTATATCTGCAACACACATTTTTTCCCCATGAGTCTAAAATAATTTATTTCTCTTAATGTTTCTAATGGAAACCAAACAGCCATCACCTCAGTGTTGGTCTGGCTTGGAAAAGATTGGAATTTATCATCTGTGACTCTTTGTGAGGCTTGGCTAGAGTCAAGGAATGTAACTTAAGGAGGAAAATTAAATCTTTAAGTTCTTGTTTTTCCCATAAAGACATGTCAACGAAGATAAAAGTGTGCCTTCAAAGAGACTGGTAAGAATAGAACATGTATATAGCACATAGTTATAGAAAATGAACAGATCATGACATACAATTAGCTGTGGGAAAACTACAAAAGCCGTGTTTCTTAATCAAACTCCTCATTCTTTTTTCTTTCAATTTTTTTACTTTAGTGTCATCCATTTTTTCTCAAATTTACTTTTAGACAGAGGGGATGGGAGGGAGAAAGAGAGGAAGAGAAACATCAATATGTGGTTGCCTCTCGCACGCCCCCTACTGGGGACCTGGCCTGCAACCCAGGCATGTGCCCTGACTGGGAATCTAACTGACGACTCTTTGGTTTCACAGGTCAGCACTCAGTCCTCTGAGCCATACCAGCCAGCTTAGTGCCATCCATTTTTATATCATCTTCCTTAAATTATATTTTTTTCTGCAGAATCGTTCAGCTTTTGGGGGTTTCTTATACTTTACACTGGAGTGTTACCCTATCGAATTTTTCTTTCCTTTTCATTTGTGTTTTTTTGGTCCACTTCATTCATCATGCGTTGTCTTCTCTTCTCTCATATGTGCCTAAGCCCACGCACTTCATTACTCTTCTGCTCAATTTTCCACCTTGTACCCAAACATTCTAGAACCTGTGGCCAGACCTTGCACCTGGCCAGCCTCCCTCACCAACTCCAGCAGGAGTTACCATGCCCTGGGAAACAACCTTAAGAAGCGCACCCATGCCCCTGACCCTGGGTGGCTCCATCAACGGGTTGAAAGGCTGCCAATGGGAACAGTTGGCTCAGAAGAGGCAGAGCAGGACCATTAGAGGGTGGGTGGCAAATTATTGTGCCAAGGTTGAATTCTGGGTTTTGAGTGTGCCCTTCCGGAGAACTTTTTCCTAAAGGAGGGTAAAGGAGAAAGTGACTCTTAGGCAACAGAAGTCTCCCGTGATGAGGGGGACGTTAACCTGATCTGTCCTACATACAAAATAGCCACCTAAAAATGTTTTGTTCTAGCCCTGGCTGGGTATCTCAGTTGGTTAGAGTGTTGTCCCAATGTGCTAAAGTTGCAGGTTTGATCTCCAGTCAGGGCACATACAAGAAGAGACCAGTGAATGCATAAATAAGTGGGAAAGAAACTGGTGTTTCTCTCTCTAAAATCAATAAATAAAAAATTAATGTTTTGTTCTAAACCATGGTAGTTTTACTCTTGCTGCCATGAGGGGCTTATACACATTGTCATGAGCTGGGCCCACCAATATAGCAGTACAGTGTACAACATGATAATAAAACAGTAGCTAAGCTAATAATATTAAGTACTCACTATGTGTTTTTATATGCATTAGACCATTAAATCTTTGTAATCACTACAGAAAGTACCATTGCTATTTGCCTTTTAAATATGAAGAAACTGAAGCTTAGAGAACAGTGACTTGCCCACGGTCACACAGACAATGGGTAGTAAGGCCAGGATATGTATCCCAACAAACCAAGTTAGAGGTGAAACCCTGAGTCTAGTGTAGCTAGCACACATTTAAATGTGTGCAGGGCCTCCACTCTGCTACACTACACTCCCCAGTATTTGCAGGGAATAGCAGGATCTTAAAAGACCTTAATTTTTTTTAAAGATTTTATTTATTTATTTTTAGAAAGGGAAGGGATGGAGACAGAGAGAGAGAGAGAAAGAGAGAGAAAGAGAGAAACATCAATGTGCGGTTGCTGGGGGTTATGGCCTGCAACCCAGGAATGTACCCTGGCTGGGAATCGAACCTGGGACACTTTGGTTCCCAGCCTGCGCTCAATCCACTGAGCTACGCCAGCCAGGGCTTAAAAGACCTTAATTTTATACACTAATGATAGTGAGTGCATTAACCATAGCAGTTTTCTACAAACTGCACAGTAAGAATTTTATTCATGTTTTTCATTGGCTCCCAGTCCTTCTGAGTATAACAAAAATCAGGTTCAGATTGGTGTTAAATTGTGTTAACATCCCCACTCACATTTGCTACTCTTCCTTTTCAATAAAGAAGGACAGACCTTGGACTGGGGATCTTTAGTAGAAAACAGTATCTACTGAGGACTTAGAGACATTGTTTTGTATTCATTTCTAAGGTTACCTTCTATTTGTGGCAAATGAGTATTTTGTTTTCCATTGATGGCGGGAATATATATCTTCTTCAAATTTAAAAAGTACATAGTCACCCTGGCTGGTGTAGCTCAGTAGATTGATCTTGGGCTATGAACTCAGAAGTCACAGGTTCAATTCCCAGTCAGGGCACATGCCTGGGTTGCAGGCCATGTCCCCAGTGGGGGCCACTTGAGAAGCAACCACACACTGATGTTTCTCTCGATTCTCCCTCCCTTCCCCTCTCTAAAAGTATAAATAAATAAATAAAACCTTTAAAAGAAGATAATGTAAATATATTTTTAAAAGTACATAGTAGACTTGATATGCAGATATGTCAAAAATCATGCAATTTACAACTTCAGTGGTAAAAGTCTGGAATACTTTCAACAAAGTAACAAGAGAAAAATACTGCAATCTTATTTCAACTAGCTGCATGAAAATGTTTGAATTAAGGAAGAAATAAAAAGTCTAATTACAAAGAAAACAATGTTAACTGCTTTTGAATTCCCCTGGGCCCTAGATCCTGGGCTTCTAGACCATGGGGGAAATTAATTATTCTTCCTTTCCTGCTCTGAAGCTGTCCCGCATCATCCAGAGAGCTCTTGACTCACTTCTAGAGGCTGCAGTTTGGCCTGCTACTGACTGGCCTGACACACACCCTAGTAGCTCCCTTGAATTTAGCTTCTCCATCAAGAAATAAAGGATTACATTGTTTCCTCTAGCCTTTAATCTGTGATTCTACACTCAATGCATCCTCGATGGTCTGCAAATTGATTAATTTGTCTTCCTCCCTAAGCGCATTTGTAAGTGTAACTCTGCATAGGTCTGTACAGTAATAACTTTTTTTTTTAGAGAATATAAGCAATGTTAATGCTTTATTTTGTAAAGCTTCTGTTTGTGTTATCGAAAGTGATCAAACTTAAAGGCTCACTGGGGCCGGTTCACAGGTCACCTGCCCCTTCATGACCTGATATTATTGTGGGAGAAAATGCAGGTTTCCCTTCTTTTGCACCTTTCAAAGAAACAAGCCTCAGTTCCCAGAATGCCGGTGCCGTTTACCAGACAGCGCACTCTCCCGTGTTTATTTGTTTTTACACAGGGCACAAAGCACACTTAATGAGCACTGGCCACTGGAAGAGAATGTAATTGTGGCCTGAAAGGATGACCAAACTACCTTCCCTTGGTGAATGGCTAATTCCAGGGAGACACTGCTCCAGAGCGGCTCCTCTGCATGATCAGCTTCGCTCTGTGGCCGAGCATGTCCTGGAGTGAACAGACGCCAGATATCAGTTACTGCCCTTATATCTTCCAGGTTCTGGTTGCCTGACAAAAACTGAAATCAAATTACACACTGAACACTCGAAATCAGAAAACACAAGCCCAGTCCTTGGTTGGCTGTATAAAATCATTTAAAACCCGTACTTGCATGATTCAGAGTTTAATAAACACCTTTTCGAGAGTTCTAGCATAGCCGGAGGAGACGAGACAGGATGTACCCTGTAATCAGGCATTAGGTAGAAAGAGGGGTGTGTATCAAGTTCATTTCATTACCGTTTACCGCCTGGCATCAACCCCATAACTCATAATTTTAGTAATATTTGCCAAGTAAAAAGAGCAGGGTTTCTCTTTGGAATTTATTAGCTTAGACTCTCCTTCATGTTTGCTAACATTTTGAACACTTCGTGCTCGAGGTGGCATGAAAAGTGTGGACAGAACAGTGTGAGAGATTAACTGCATTTGACATCCTGGGAGTGGAGAGAGACATGCCTACAGTGTAATGCTGACCTAGGAGAAGGGCAACATGAGTTTTTCATTAACAATAACCTTTATAGGTCCTTGCTCTGGAGACCATATTACTTGAAAACAATGATGTATTTGTTCAATGTCCAATACAACAAACCTCACATGAAAAGTCTGATATAAAAAATCTAGCTCCATGACCTAGATGTGGCACAGATTAACAGTGCTTCTATCCTTCGGTTATTGCCATCCTCTAGAGCAATAAACCTGAGCAAACTCTCAGTGCCATCATGTTCAGTTTGGGGTAATGATCTATAAACGGCCCGACTGTCAGGACTGGTAGAGTAGTTAGGGAGGAGAAGAGAGAGTGAACTGGAGAAGTATCGCCTATGATGCTCAGTGACCCATCTGCACCAGCAATCTCGCCTGGACTCCTACCCTACTCACCCAAATAACTGCACAGGACAAATGGCAAACAGTTCAGAAGCTTAGAGGAAAAGAGACGAGCTGTGTCATTCAAGTTAAAGCGGCTAATGGATCTGTTCATTTGGTGATTTACAACAATCTACCCATGGACCTACCAATTTCAAAGCCATTTTTTGTTGTAACTTGTTAATTCTCTACGGAAAGTCAAAGGTTTACTTTGGTTTTACCTCAGTCCCCTGCCTGTGATTTTTAGTGATATGCCCACTCTAAAGAGATCTTTGCCAAAGCAAATGAGTGAGGTTTCCCTGTGGATTCACTAGCTAAGATACCGATCCCCAGGGAGCTAGGGTGGCTTGGTGTTTGGAACACGGTGTGGGACAGTTAAAGCTGAGCTTTAAGCTCCAGTTCTATCACTTTTTAGCTGAGGGACTTCACGTCACTGACTATATTTTGACTATATTTTTCTTTTCTAGTTTTCCTGTGTGGTCCATTTTCAAATCTACCTGTTCTTTTTTTCTCCCCCCCCCCTTATGGTTCTCTTTCTTCCTTCATGTGCTTACTTATTTTCAAAACACTTATTATCTTTTATCCTATTTCACATTATTCTATTTTCTCAAGTCCATGGAGGTGCTTATCTCTCCAGTTACAGAATCTGCTGACTCTCACTCATGATCAGATATTTTCTCATGGATCTTAGAATTCATCAGAGATCACTTTTGCTGTGGAAACATGCTGTGGCTTTATTTATGGAAGTGCTCTTCGCAAGGCTCCTTTCACCCTACCAGGCACCAGGGACCCCCACTGGTCCAGAATCAAACTGCCCTGGCCGAGATAAATCTCCTGCCGCTCTTCTGGGGCTTCATGGGCAGACTCTGTCTAGTTCTCCTGTAGTGGAGGGTGGGGACCTTTGTGCTTCTGAGTTCACATAGAGGTCTCAGTTTCACATCTTCACTTGGTCTCCTACTTCTGCTGAATGCCAAGGTCCAAATGTTCTTAGCCTTTAAGGTCTATTTCAAACGTAGAAGCACCCGAGGGGCAGACGTAGCCTCAGCTCAACTTGCTTTCTCATTCTTTTTTTTTTTTTTGCTAGCTCAACTAGGCATTTAAAACATCATTTATTTTATTTTGCCCTACAGTTTTCAGTATTGTTAAGAAGGGCTCTCTATTAATTTAGGTCACTATGCCACCACAACCATTTCCTTACCTTTTGAAACTTGGTTATCTGCTTATGTGAAATAGGGATAATGAAGGCATGTATCCCACATGGTTTTGGTAAAGCTTAAATAATAGAAGGGCTACAGTGCTTAGGGACGTGCCAGGTATAGTTGTCGCTCTCGCCCCAGCCACCATGTGATGTTGTGATTTATAATAAGAAATATATATTTGGTCTTCATCTTAGTTTCTGGCATAGAACTCCTGAAACCCTTGGAATTTCTTAAGTGATGGGAGGATAAAGGTGTCTTTTATTATTCATGAAAACATCTTTCAACCTTACAGGAGTTTATGTTAATGAGGTGACTTTTGGAAAGCCCCAAAGACAGGGCTGGCTGGCTGCCGGGGAAACCGACCCTGATTAGACGCTGAGAGAGCGGCTCTCCTGGAGATGGCACGAGCCCTTCCCAAGTCCCTGGCCCCATGCATCTTTTCCATCTGGCTGCTCCCGAGTTATATCCCTTTATAATAAATGGGCAATCTAGTAAGTGCACAGTTTTCCAGATTTCTGTGAGCCACTCTAGCAAATTAATTGAATCCAAGGAAGGGGTTGTGGGAACCTCTGATTTACAGCCCAGGGGAAACCTGGACTTGCTTAACTGGTGTGCTGGAGGGACAGGGCAGATTTGAGGGGCTGAGTATTTAACCTGTGTGATCCCATGGTGGCCACAGGTAGACAGTGTCAGAATGAGGTTAAATTTTAGGACACCCAGCTGGTGTTGCAGAATTGGCTGGTGTGTGGAAAACCCACACATCTGATGTCAGAAGTGCTGTGGAGTATTCTGACTGTATGTAAAGTATGAGGACTGGACACCAAGAAAGTATGATAGGAGTGTGTTTTTTCCCTTTACATTCCATATCTATAAACTAGCAGAAAAGAGGAAGACCTGTGGAAGAAAGACAGGCAAACCGCCACACTCATTACCTTTTTAGGAAGTTATCTGGAAGCTCTCACACAACATTTCTACATATCATTTGTCAGGACTTAGTCATATGGCCACAACTAGCTTCCAGGTTGGCTGAAAAGTCTACTATTTTTAGCAAGGTGCATTAATAAATCAAATAATATCAAGGTTCTAATACCAAGGAGAAAGGGCCAGTGGATATTGGCTAGGCAGTTGGCAGTCTTTGCCACATCCATACAGTGTGATCACAACTGTAGAATTCTAAAACAGAACAAGGCATGGGGAATGAGTCAGACATAAAGACATACACATTTTGGTTGGGAACTAGGGGCTGGGGAAAGACTCAGAGCTTAGGAAGGGGAAAGGGAGGGCTGGCTCAGGCAGTGTGTGTAGAGGGTTGCAGTAGAGGGGCATTCAGTGCAGAGAGGTTGAAAATAAGAAAGAAAACAATGAAGGGGGCTGTCTCAATTGGAAGAAGTGTGACTAAGTACCTGAACAAATGTTTTATAAATATATATCCTTTTTGTTTCTTTCTCTTCTGCCACCCTCCCTCCCTGGGCCACTTCTCCCATTGTAGGCTCTCACGATGTGACCATTCATCTCTCTTGTGAAACACCAATTGTGAGCTAACACTTATTTGTGTAATGTGTACATTGACGGTATAAACTCCATTAAGGATGGCACACTGACTTTTCTGCAACAGTTGTACCCCCATGTCTGGCATAGTGCCTGGTACATAATAAACAAGCAATACATGTTTGCTTAGTTAATGGAATGAATACATAGAGGACACACTGGTAGGAAAAGAAGGCTGAGAGAATGCATAACGAGACAAGGTTTTTGGAATGAGGCCTGTCCAAGATGAAAAGGCACATGAGTGTGTAAAGTATCACATCTTTTCTGAATAGTGTTTGTTATGAGCAGTTGCAAATTGGAAGACATTAGTTTCCTTGTAGTTATACATATCATTCTGTCCTTTTTCACCCTCGGTAGCTCTTACACATATTCTTCTACTTTACCTCTACTTAACTGAATCATCTGGTTTCTGCCTGACCCTGGGATCCTTTTCCCCTTCCCTCCCCAGTCCCGCAGCAAATGTAAGTTATCAATCATAAAAATCATTGCCAAGGTTCACAGGAGAAGGTAACATTCCTTCCCACCTTGTGATACAGATACTTATTGGTCGTGTGACCTTGTGAAATTGATTCAACTGACTTATGCCTCAGTTTCCTGATCTATACAGTGGGAATAACATTAAACCACAGGCCAGGGTTGTTGAAAGGATTATGTGAGGTAATCTACATAAAGCCTTAGCAGTGACTGTCTCTTAATATGCATTCACTGTATGTTAACACTTATTACTTGCCCAGGAAACAGAACACTAGGAGCTCAGGCCCACGTTTTGCATGGGTAGACAAGACCCTTCCTCAAGGACGGCCATGAGAGAACTGCTGAGAGGAAGGCCTGAAGCAGTGGTGGTAGGGAGAGAGGAGGGCAGATGGAGGCTGGGAGAGGGTCTCCCAAGGTCCTGTGGCCAGTAAGTGGCTATGCCATGAGGTAGGAAGTGGGGAGAGATGATAGAGTCCCACCCACACTGGCTCTTGGGATACTCCCAGGATCAAGTGGGTGGTGAAGGAAATCTGACCTGAGAGGGAGCAACAAGGCTAGCTACAGCCCTATGAGTCACAGATTCTGGAGAAGAAACAGCACTGACTCAATGGATTTGAGAGGAAGGGAATTTTCCCAAGGACCCACTCCTGATGTAGCCACTGTTTGCCTAAGATAAAGTAAACCGCACTTGCAAGTTGTGTTAGGCAAAAACAAAACACAAAAAATACCCCTCAGACAAACTGTGTAAGATAGGAATTTACTGGCTCAAGTAACTGAAAAATCCAGGGGCGGGAAGCTCTTGGTTTCTGTCATCTTTTCATTTACTTCTAATCTCCACATCAGGAAACACGTTCAGGTTTCATTCTAAGGCTCTGCATGGTGCCAAGAGCGCTGCAGCAGCCCCGGCTGTAGGACCTTTCCGGCGAGGGTCCAGCAGGAGAGAAGGAGTCTGCCACATTGATGGCTCCAGCAACAGTCTGAGAGTCTCATTAGCAGGGTGGACTTACTTGTGAATTAGTAACAAACATCATATAAAGTGATGCTCTGGCCCATACTGGCTCACATAGCACCCACCAAATCTGAAAGTGAAGCCAGCTGCTTAGGAACTACACACACTGAAAGTGAGGAGGGGTCAATCCCTGAACAGACTGTGGGCTCTTACCAGAAGTAGGGTACATAGAGGTTGGGCAGCCAGACAAAAAATGTTTATTACATTTCCCGTTATTTTATCTTGCCATGTGTTGTAGGCACTGTTGAAATGCTACTGTAGTAGATACAGTAGGAATGCTGAGAAAACATACCCTTTCTTTGGCCACAGGTATGAAATTCCCTTAAGAATAAAAGGGTATCAGTAATTGTTCTATAGTCAAGTTTTGACAGTCTTAGCAGTACTGGGCTATCCTACTCATTGGCATATAATTCAGGGTGTTCAGCTTTACACATATATACATACACACACACACATATGTACATCTGTCCTGCCTCCTTATCATATCACAAGCTACCAGGAAACAGAGGTCTGCCAAGGTGCCCTACACAAAGTCAGTACCAATAAATAATCTTGTTCAATGATTCATTCACTTAAGGGCTCTGTTTCCAGTCAGATCTGACACAGTCAGAAGCATTTGAGCTGCTGCTTGCTACAAAACAGGAATTATAATTCTTTTGGCAAGTGTTAAATCCTCATAACTCATTATTTTTTAGAAACACATTTTGAACAATATCCTGCTGACTGGAAAGATGTATACCATCCCACAACAGAACAATTGCTCATTCAACACAGTGTTTTAAATGGAAACAAAATTTCCAGTAATTAATTTTAATCATGTACTAGTCTGTTTTTAGCAGATAGGCCCACACTAGCGTTCTTTTGAAAGCCAACAATTTTTCCAAAGCAGGACAGTTCATTTCTTCCCTTTCAATTATAACTAAGGTGTAAATTAATCAACTTAAAGGTTGAGAAGTATCCATTTAAATCTGAGGCTCTAGATCTGAGCTCTGATGGTGGGAGTTAGAGGGTGTGTGTGTGTGTGTGTGTGAGAGAGAGAGAGAGAGAGAGAGAGAGAGAGAGAAAGAGAGGGAGGGAGTGATGGAAATTGACCAATTGTCTGGGGAACATGGAGTTTAGGATACTGCGAGAAAGTGCCAAGAAACAAAATCAAAGTCCATCCAAGATACAAATCTAAGAGGAATTAAGTAGAGAGACTAATTCAGGCAAGAGGCAATAGGAAGTAATAATAGTAATAAGAAAAATATTTGTACAGCATTTGTACCGTGAGGTTAGGATTGCCTAGGTACTTCACACAGGAACGTGTATTCTCCTCTGTCCAGGCCACATGCGAGTATGGACTAGGTTTATTTTGGCCATCTAAGGCCTTGCTCAGTAAATATTGTTGAGTTCTAATGGCAATGGATTTGCCAAAACAGAGCAAATGGAATAAGGAATGGAGGCTTAGGGGCAGGTTCTGAGACACTTTCTGAGCACCTAAGTGAAGTTGCTGACTCTTCCTACAGTGTGTCCAAGGCCTTGGCTGTGGCTGAGGAGGGACTATTCAAGTGTGTTAAGGCATATCAGACTCTAACCAGGTTTTGTCCACATTCCAAAGATAATTTAAATCTTGTTTTCATTAAAGCAGCCAGTGATAGCTGAATGACTGTGACACTATAAAAATCAGTCCGTGTGTCTTGCTCTCTTCACCTTATCCTGCTTCCCCTCCTAACCTTCCCTGCTCAAGCATCCCAGGGGACTCTGGGATTTCTAAAGTGAAGGCAATCCCATCTTTGCTTGCAGTAATGCTGGGCAGAGTTTTTTATCTGGTGTTAGGCGTGTGTAGATGTGTCTTTTCTGGAGTTTTGCACTGGTAGCAGCATAGGAAGCAACTGTCCTCAGTAACTGAGTTCTGTGTGTACCTACTTCTTTTCTTAACACATTGCTCTTGATTAGTGCTAACTCAGTATGTCCCAAGGGACAATTATTTTGGTCTGCATTTAATTGGCGAGGAATTTTTTCACTCCCAGGCTAAGCCTTTGTGCTATACAGCCTCTGTTATGTTTTCTTAGCTAAGCAAAGTGTCTAAGTAATACACTGAACTTTTTACAGGGAAAACACCAACACATTCATGAGTTGGGACATGAGAGCAAGGGAGGAGAGAAAGCACCTCTAGGCAAGAGACTTCGCTGTTTAAATAAACATCGAATGATAGCAAAACAAGTCAGTGAGAAACTGAACTGGAGGATGCTCTTTGCTACTTCTAGAAGGCCACCTAGATTCTGGAAAGCAATCATGAGTTTCATTAGTGATGCAACCATGCAATAGTTTGATCACACAGTAACAGACATTCTTCATGTGTAAGCTATCAAACCAATAATAAAATTTTTTGTGACACAGAGAAACCCTAAGTTATTAAGTTGCTGGGACAGGGAAGTGGAGTGTGAGTTGGGGAGGTTTAGATAGCATAGCAATATGAAAAGGGTCATCAATATTTCTCACCCTATAAATAGTTAGTTTTAAAGGGAGAGTACTTGAATTCTAGTTCTACCAGTTACTGGATTTTTAAATCTCTCTGTATTCTTGTTTCTTTGCATATAAAC
Source organism: Phyllostomus discolor (assembly GCF_004126475.2). Lineage (NCBI taxonomy): Eukaryota > Metazoa > Chordata > Mammalia > Chiroptera > Phyllostomidae > Phyllostomus > Phyllostomus discolor. The sequence continues at coordinate 39,726,834 of NC_040906.2, forward strand.
TAGAGATAATATTAGTATTTAATACATGCTTCATGGAGATGATAAGTTATGTTCAATGAAAAAGCTTGGAACAGGGCCCATAACTTATTAAAAAGTTTAGTATATATTGCTACCAGTTCTATTATTATTATTACATTTATGTATGTCTCTAAATTCCTCTAAATTCAATCATGGTTCTTCTATTTTCCTTGTCCGTGATTCTGGGTGGGTGATAATTGAAGACAAAGTTTCCTTTTAGATTTTATCATCTTCATCAAGGCTAATCCACGTTTCTATGTGGAGGGACTTCAGGTGAACTATGACCTCACATCTCTGCCCTGTTACTCACTTCTCTCTGGAAGGTTTGAGAGAAGGGCCTGGGCTTGGTGGCCAGTGGGTCTGTCATTGTGCCAGCCAGGCACACTGTGGGCTGGTTCTCTGCCAGGCAGTCAGGCCCGGCTCCGCGGGCAGGGGGAAAGACTTGCGCTTGTCTGACTCTTCCACGACAGGGTAGGTGATAAGCCTGTTATATACTGTTTTAGAAGTATAGTATTGAGTCATTTGGTCATATTTTCCAATACAGTTTTCATCAGTGATAAAGTGATATTTCTCCACCAATATGACTTTGATATCTTTTTCTCAGTTTGACTCAAAGGGACAATAATGCTATTTGCTGAGTGTCCAAATTCTCCACATTGTTTATATGTAAGGTTCTGGGAGGTTACTGCAGGTGATGTACCAATGACTAAGATAAATTATCCTCCTCAGGCAGCTTGAAATCTAGTAAAAGAAATGACAACTTTTCAAAAGTAATGATAATGCAAGAGAAATAATTAAAATAGGAAAAGCAGATTTTATGGGAAATCCAGAGTAAGGAGATATCACTTCAATCTAGAGGCATCAAGAAAAAATAATGGGAAAGATAATATTTAAAGTGGTTATCACTTACAACATGGTACTGTTTTATATGCCAATAATTAACTAATAGAAAGGGAAAGTAAGAAAACAATCCCATTCACAATATCTGCAAAAAGAATAAAATACCTAGGAATAAACCTAAACAAGAATGTAGAAAACATGTACTAAGAAAACTATAAGGCACTGAAGAAAGAAATTGAGGAAGATACAAATAAGTGGAAACACATACCACATTCGTGGATAGGAAGAATTAACATCATTAAAATGTCCATACTACCCAAAGCAATTTATAGATTCAGCGCAGTTCCTATCAAGAAGCCAATGACATATTTTGCAGAACTAGACAAAATATTTGAAAAAATGTATATGGAACCACAAAAGGCCCCACATAGCAACAGCGATCCTGAGAAAGAAGAACAAAGTTGGAGGGATCACGCTACCTAATAACAAACTGCACTATAAGGCCATAGAATTCAAAACAGCATGGTAATGGCATAAAAACAGACACATAGAGCAATGGAAAAGAATGAAGAGCCCAGAAATAAACCCACACCTGTAGAGTCAATTAATAATCAACAGAGGAAGCAAGCACATGCAATGGCATTGGGAAAATCAGACAGGTATGTGCAAAAAAATGTAACTAGACCAATTTCTTATACCACAGATAAGAATAAATTCAAAATGGATGAAAGACTTAAATGTTAGACCCAAAAGCATAAAAATCATTGAAGAAAACATAGGCAACAAAATCTTGGACATTGCTCATAGCAATATTTTATTGGATATATCTCCTCTGGCAAGGGAAACAAAAGAAAAAAAATAAATGGGACTACGTCAAACTAAAAAGTTTTTGCACACCAAATTATCAACAAAATAAAAAGACAACCCACAGAATGGGAGAACATATTAGCCAATACATCTGATAAGGGGCTAATATCCAAAATTTATAAAGAACTTACAAAACTCAACACCAAAAAAAACCCCAGAATAGACCTATGAAAAGATGCTCAAAGTCACTAATCATCAGAGAAATGCAAATTACAGCCACAATGAGATACCACCTCACACCTGTCAGAATGGCTATCATCAATAAATCAACAAACAACAAGTGCTGGAGAGCATGTAGAGAAAGAGAAAACCTTTCCACTGTTGTGAGAATGCAGACTGGTGCAGCCACTGTGGAAAGCAGTATGGAGATATCTCAAAAAAATAAAAATGGATCTGCCTTTTGACTCAGCAACCTCACTTCTGGGAATATATTAGAAGGAACCCAAAACACTAATTCAAAGAACATAATCATCCCTATGTTCATTGCAGCATTGTTTACAATCACCAAGATATGGAAGCAGCCCCAGTGTCCATCAGCAGATGAATGGATAAAACAACTATGGGACATTTACACAATGGAATACTACTTGGACATAAAAAATCAACAACAAGAAGATTTTACCCTTTATGACAGTATGGATGGACCTAGAGAACATTATGTTAAGTGAAATAAGCCAGTCAGAGAAAGACATATGATTTCACTCATATGTGAAATACAATGAACAAACTGAACTAACAAGTAAAATTAAGACATACTCATAGATGGAGAACAGGATGACAGCTAGTGGGTGGGAGGTGAGGGGGTGGAAGGATTGAGCAAAAAAGGGAAAAGGACTCATGGATATTGAAAACAGTGTGTTGATTGCAGGGAGAGGAGGGTATAAGGGGACTAAATAGTAATAGAAAAAATATGAGAAAGGCTAAATAAAAAATAAAAATAAAGTAGTTATTACTTGGCAGATTGAATGCAGTCGGGGAAAGCATTTTAACAACAGGGAGGCAGAAAAACATGAGCATTCCAGGAGAAGGCAAGCTGCAAGGCAGTATCTGTGGAGATGCAAGTAATTCATTCTGGCTGAAATTTAGAAAGAAGCATAGGAAGATGCTGGACATGTTTGGGCCAGATGGTGGAAACCCATTACAAGTGTTTGAACTGGCACTAACTTTAGAGTTGCACTTAATGAAGACTAATCAGGCAATGTTACATAAGGCAGATTCAACTCAGAGGTTGGAGAATGGGAGTGATTGGGGTAGAGCCGAGATTTAGTTCCCTATTTGTTCGATACTAAGCATTCGTGTATCAGACTAAAACATATTCTTTAACATTTTTATTGTTGTTCAAGTATAGTTTTCTTTTCCCCCACCTCTCCCCACCACCCCGCCCTCCCTACCTCCCTCTAAAACATATTTTTTAAAAAGAGCTGTTTTAGGGGATAAGACAATGAACTCGGACTTGGATCCTGAGTTTGAGATGCCACTGGGACATTTAAGTAAATAACTCTAGTCACTTCTGGCTCCACTCTATCCTTCACCTGTAGGGAAACAAACCCTGCGTCTCTATGGCAGAAACTACAAAGAATTTGTTGCCACTTTTACTCTACTACAGCAATTCTTAAATTTATTAGCTCTGTAACCAAGGGCTTTTTATTTAATCTCTCTCAGCCTTACTTTCAAATATGTCGAAATAAGAACCTATGTCATTGACCCCTGAAAGTTAGATAGCATATGTACCTATCTTGCACAGGTCCTGGCATGCGGTAAGTACTAGGGAAGAGAGCTATCACTATCATCACCATCCTTACAGAGTCGTCTTCAAATACTGACTCTGTCTTTTACTAGCTGTGCAGTTATTTAACCTCTTTAACCTTGGTTTGCTCATGTTTAAAATGGGGATAAGAAGAATAACTACAACAACCTCACTGTTGTAAAGATCTTTGCACAGAACATTTTAGGAGGATAGTGCTAATAGCTCCCAAACAGAGTTGTGAAGATTTAAAAAGTTCTTGAGTGTATTTGACATACAGTCAAGACTCCAAATATTACTATTATTACTACAGCTAGTACTACTACTACTAGTGCTACAATTACATTAGGTAGATAACCGTCACCTCTCCATTAGCTGGATCTTTAAAAGAATCTCCTTGATACCTATTTCACTTAGAAAATCAAGTAGAATGAATAGACAGATATTTTAAAATATAAACTGAAAATATCTAGAGGGCAGTTTGCTCTGTGTATTAGTAACTTAGAAGCGTTTGGACTTCAGGTATGGATTTTGGAATCAGATGCACAGAGACTATCTTTGAGGACCCTGAGGGAGCACAGGGAGAGAGGAGGGCTGAAAAACCTTACTAGGTGTTCGCTCAGAGCAGATGGGAGGGAGAAGAGAGGCCAGGAAAGAACAAAGGAGGGAAGCTTAGTGATCCAGAAGTAAAGTGGCACTAGTCCCAGTCCAAGGAAGGAGAACCTTACAGAAAGGAGGAGGATGGTCAACATTGCTAAGGGCACATAAAAGCTTGAGAAATACTGTAGACTTTGCTAGTTATGGGGTAGTTGGTGACCTTCAGAGAACAGTTTTAGAAAGTGAATCAAGGGTGAAATCTAGATTCTGAGGAAGTGGGGAGTGGGCGTCAGAAAAATGGAAGCTATGATGGTAGCCTGCTTTTTAAAGATGTTTCCAAAGAAAAGCAAAAAAAAAAAAAGTACTAAGGTCAAGGGGAATATCTTTATAAGGAGAGAGAATCTTTGTAGGAAGTAAAAAAGAGGAAGAAATGAAAACACTATTAAGAGATGTCCTTGGCGGAATAAGAATATAGAGAAAACAGGGAAGAGTGGGAACAGAGGCTAGGCTGAGCTTTATTAAGGCAGAGATGCACATCTCTCTTGGAGGCAAGAGTAAAGCAAAGGCATGGGCAGATTAAGATGATTAAGAGATACTGAGATAGCACAAAGGGAATTGCATGAGGTCTCCATCAGATACCTTGAATCTTGTAGGCAAACAAAGTGACCACTATGTTCTCAGAGATTTCCAAAAAGAGGGTGGGAACTGAAGGACAAGGGGAACCTAGTGGAAGAGCTGCTGTTGAAAGTTGACTGTCCATGGGAATGTAAAATGCAGCAGAGAAAATATAGTCAATAATATTGTAATAATGATGTATGGTATCAGATGGATACTAGACTTATTGGGGTAATTAGTTCATAAGTTTATATAAATGTCCAATCACTATGTTGTACATCTAAAACTAATATATTGTATGTCAACTGTAATTGAAAAATTTTTTTAAAAAGAAAGTTGGCTGTAGCTGAAAACAATAATTTCTGTGAAGTAATGAGAATTTAGCTGAAATACACTGAAATAGATCTACTCTAGTGACTTTTTCTAGAAATGTTCAATGTCCAGGGAGTAGGAGCAGACAAAGCATATTTTATACTAAGCTTGATAATGCTGGGGCTGGAAGGAGAAAGAGAACAGTGACAAAGGGGGTAATACGGTACGGTGGTTAACAGTATATGACTGACATAACAAATGAACCTGGAAAAGGGAGGACACAGTAAAGGAAAAAGAGAATTCAAGACACAAATGGATACCATGAGGATTAAAAACAAGTTCACTGATGATGAAGAAATGGAAGAACTTGAAGTTAAAGTGTGGATTTTCAGGGGTCAAGATCTTGCAAATGGAATGTCAAGTGAAACAGAGCCAGGGAGGCTTTGCGGGGGGCAGCTTAGTGGCGGGGAGCTCTGCTGCAGGAAGCCAAGAAAGCAGGTGGACCATGAAAGGCCGTGCAGGAATATGACCCAGCAGCCTGGCTCCAAGCCCAGCTCTATCTTCAGTTAGGTGACCCTGTGCAAGTTTCGAAACCTTTCCACATGTTGCTCATCTGTAAAATCAGGGTCATATTAGTTCCTAACTTTTAGAGTTGTTATGAGGACTAAATGTGATGGTATATATGAAATGTCTCACATTTGATTCCCAATAAGGGCTCAAAGCATAGTACTTATTAAGATTTAATGTTAACTTTCAACCTTTTCATGAATCATAACTGTCTGACCTGGGGAGGATGACAGGGCTTAAGGTGCAGGGGACTGGATGGAGGACTGAAGTCAAGGGAGATGTTAGCAGGTTTGGGGGTGAGTGGATGACTGACTGAGGACTGTAGGAAGCCTAACAATGTCTTCAATAACAGACATCGACTACCTCAAAACCAGAAATCCCCAGGGAGATCTGCTCCAATGTTTAGTAGCATTGGCTTACTGATATTCCGAAGGACCTGATTCTTTGCTTGTTGCATTGTCCTCTTAGGCTGTTTCCCTCCATGTCCCCAATACCACGGCTGCAGTTTCAGGTATCCCGAGTTTGAGGGGTCCTTAGTGGATCTCTCTAGAATGTGAGGGGGCTAGCACCTATTGATTTCAGTTTGGGGAATAAGATAATTGAGAAATACAATTTCATATTTTGCTATGCAAATGATGCTGTAATCAGCATTCTTGTAGAAGCCTTATTATGCATATGCAAAGTATTTTCTGGGATACAGAGGGAGATACAGAATTGCTTCCACAGAAGGCACAGTTTAACTGTTGTACCCTCTTACAAAGGGCATCACCACTTTACAATCTCATGAGCATTAGCAGTAGTATATAAAAAAAGAAAGATTTCCCTACTTCCTATCCAAATTTTGATAAAATCAAACTTTTAAATATTTGCTAATCTGGCAGATGAAAATGCATCTCATTGCCCTTTTAGTGTGCATTTTCCTGTTTAGAGATGACATTGACCATGTTTTCAACTATTTGTGGATCATTTACATTAATTTTATGTGAATCTCCTATTCATAAACTTTACTTGAATTTCTGTTGGTTTGTTCATGTTTCCTTAATTTGTAGAAATTCTTCAGGTAGTCTAGAAACTAATTCTTTTATTGCTATCTAGGCCTACCCTTTGCCTTTCAGCATTGTTGGAGGTGACTACTGTAGGAAACAATGTTTCATTTGCACAGAACTTCTTGCACTCTTTGGTTCTTAGGCTGTTCTACTGATAGTAACTGTTTGATCTTCAGGGTCAACTCTGCCCACAGTCAACTACAGGAAGCCCTTTACACAGTTTTGTAAAGCAGAAGGAAAGAAAGGCTCAACTGCTCAAATATATTTCAACCCCGTAAGTCTGATGCCATGACTGAAATTTCCATGAGTCACTTCTAAGGGACTTTCTGGGAAGGTGGATTTTAACTGGGTGAGGGATGTTATTTCTTGTTGAGACTGGATATCAACCTATTAACACATCGACAATGATTGTGTTCTCTAAGTGTTTTTGCCATACATTTTTATTGGGGAAGATGAGAGGTAGAGACAAAGAAAAGCGTGTTTGAGACACAGCACCTGGCCCTTGTTCTTGAAGAACTTTTATGGAGGGCTTTGGGTAGCAAGGAAGTAGCTTCAGGGCAGATTTTGTCAGGAGGAAAGAAAGGAGGAGACAAAAAGGGAACACTCTCAAAACAAACTGGTTTTTTTCTCCTCTTAGCTGGAGTTCTTTCCAGTCCTGTCATATTCGGGCCACTTACCAAGTCAGTGTCAAAAGGTGACAGTTTTCCACTGGAATTAGATACTGCTTTGATTACCCCCCTGCTAAAGCAAACTTAAACAAACAGTTTTATTGCTCTGATTCCATAGACCCTTCCAAACGCTCCTCACCGGAGTCCTGTGATAAAGTCAAGGGAGATGGAATATGAGGGACTAAAGACCCAGTGGCATAAAAGCCTATCTTTTGTTGTGTGTTAAATTGTGAGAATTTGTTCTATCCTTTAGGTGGTTTTCAGTTTCTAGAAAACTATATTTAAGGAAAGCAGATGTTAATGAGTCACATTTGAAATCTTACAGTTTGAAATACATTTTTTGTATATGAAGCAGCGTCTGCCAAGTAGCTTACTAAAGCCCTTAGCTCAATCTCTATCTAAATGGTGGGTTTTCCTGTGTCGTCAATACCAAAAGTGTTGGACAAGATAATCTGTAAGAACACTGCCAATTGCTGAATTCTATGCTTTTTAAAGTGAACTTTATGCCCTTTTCGCATTTGCCTCAGGCTGGTATCCCGGAGATCGTGCAGGCCCAGCCCCTTTTGTCCTCGGGCTACTGCTTTACCTCACTGTCCAACCATTAACAAACAGTGAAAAACTTACGAAAAAGGAGAAAACTTTCAAAATGTCAGAATGGGAGCAATATGTATTAGACTAACCACAAACAGACTAACCCAATAATCCTAAGCGTGATCACAGCTGAAGATGAGTGCTACCAAGTCTCCCTGTAACCAAGGAACAAAGGATGAAAGACCTGACTGAGGAGTCAGAAAAAGCTTCTTGCAGGAAGAACCAACCCCTGAACTAAGATCTGACGTGGGGAGAGGGGTTACAAAGTGAAAGCGGGGGTGGGTTCGCTGTGGTAACAGCACTTCAGGCGGAACAACACGCCCCCACAAGGGTCGTGCAGCGTGAAGGAGCAGTGCGCTCAGGAACTCGGGGGGGGGGGGGTGGGGGGGGGGTGGGGGGGGTGGTGATTGGGTATGGGGTTGCATCCCAGGGCGGCGGCGGGAGAGAACAGACCAGACTTGGTGGTGGTTTGGGTAAGTGGAGATCGTTCTCCCTCTGATTCCTATTGCTACTCTCTTCGTTCCCCTTTTTCTCCTAGCAGACAACAAACACTTCAGCTAGGCACTTTATACATTCAAACTCAACTCCAATTCAAAAATAACTCAATGAGTCTATAATAGAATGTATGAACTCATAACTCTACCTGAAAATCTCTGCTTTGTCTTTTCTGCCCCTTATATACTTGAGCTATCCTAAAGACAGCGGACAGTTTTTGCAGGGGCAACCCCAGGGTTATTTGAAAAGGGAGGGAGAAAAAAAGGAGTGGGGTATTTAAATGTGTTTTCGTCGTGCTAAATCCCAAGGCACGGGACTTAGGAAAAAAGTACAATCCATTCATGTGTGATTTATTTGATTGTGGCATATAGTATTTGCACTGAGTGTGTATTGTGTGAAAAACTGTTCTGAATATTTTACATATTAGCGCCTTGAATCTTCATGCTTAACCCCATAATGATGCCCATTATACAAATAAGAAAACCGAGAGAAATCTCCAGGAGAGCTAACAGAAGTGAAGGAAGCCAAGAGCTGACCCCGGGGAGTCTGTTCTCAGAGGCCATACTCGTCAACTCTGGACATCGCTTGTTTGTTTGTATGAATCACTTGATTATTTGTCAAATGCATTGTTACCTCCTAAAACCATTCCCTTCTTCTAGCAGATGCCTCATGGCACCTTAGGAAAGAAAAGCCCTCCTGGCGAACGTGATCTAGTCACTGAATGAACAGGAAAATAAGCTCTGGTGGAACTCTGTAAGGACAGTTACTGAAACTGCCTTTTCTCCAACAAATAAGAATATGGAAGTAATTTTGTGGCCAGTGAGCACGGAATACTTAAGATACGCAAGCTGCCTGCCACTCTAGATTCCTGAAACGGGTCATATGAAAACAGCTCCAAGGCTGCTTTTGAGCAGGGATTATCATCAAGTCTACACCACTCGGGTAATTATAACAGAAAAGGGACCATTTTCGACAAAGCTGCAGAACTTCTGTGATTTGCACTGTTTGTCACTTTCTTGGCACATATTCCTTCTTTCACCACTGAACTGTACGAGAGATCGTGGGTTCAAGGTTGCCTCATTCTTGTTTGGGTTCAGATCAAATTCCACAGTGTTCTTTTGGATGAAGGGGTTTCTCTGAAGTAAGTGGAATTTCCTCTACTTTTTTTGGTTTTGAAATCTAAAGAAGCAGGCAGTTCCTCACTCCTCACTTTTCCCTTATGTCACTCCATTGCATGTTCCCTCAGCTTTCTTGCTACTTTCTCCCTCCATCTCACTTTCTTAGCAGGTAATGTGTCAACCACTGTTGTAAGCACTATACACTTGGTCACTGGACAATGCTCTGAGAGTACATGGCAGAGTGCATGGACTGAATGCAGGTAGGCTGGGAGAGAGCGAGGAGGAGAATGTCACAGATCTCTTCGGAATTTCTAGTCCCTCTCTAAGTGGGAAACAGTTGAGGAACCCGAAGCCCAGCGAGAGTACAGGTGCTCCAGACTGCACAGCGGCAAAGTGGCGGAACCGCGATTTCAGTCCAAGCAGTCTGACTCCAGAATCTGCACTCTCAGCCTTCACATACAACAGCACAGCCCCTCCCTGATTAAATTAAACTCCGCACTCCCCCTGCCTGAACGTGGAAAGCTGAGCATGGCTAAAGAAGAACAACCTTGCTGATTGTTCTCCCTTCAAACTCACGGCTTGACATAGCGCTGAAAGCCTGCTCTACTTTCCATGTCAGTTCATTTGTTGATAATTTCATATCTTTCCTCTTTTCAAATCTTTGCTACCACTTCTCTAATCTTCACTCTGCTGATGACTTATTTCCTATTTCATTGAGAAGACAGAAACAACCACAAGGGAACATCCATCTGCTTCCACCACCGCAGCTACCAGCCTACTCGCAGCAGGTCCCAGGTGCTCCACCCGGCCTGGGACCACGTGTCTCTGCTCCTGTCTGAGTCCAGTAGCCTCTCCCTGCACTCTGGAGCCCACCCTTGGCCTCCCCGGGAATTACGTCTTTGAAATTTTCCCCCTCCTTTGTCATCAACTCTCCTATCCTACTACATCATTCCCATCTGATACGCTATAGTATCTCCTATCTTAAAAACAAAAGCCAACTTCTGGTTTTAGGTCTAGCATGTAAGGAGCTTGGCAGCTGTCCTTCTGTCCTAACAACAAGTAAATAGCTAGAAAAATTGAAAAATCAACAACTTTTCTAGATCCATCAGAGAAGTGAGGTCACAGGCAAGCCACTTTCCCCCAAATTGGAAAGACAGACTGGTAACTATAGAGAAATCACAATTAGATAGAGAATCACAATTTCCTGGAGCAGAAGCTTGCATGAGAACCAGTGCTGGGCTAGCAAAACTTGAACTGTCATTGCCAAATTGCTGGAGGCTCAGTATGAACACGTCTGAGTGTTTAAAACTCCAGGGGGACCCAGTCAGAGGGGAACCCTTCCACCCAGTTTTGTGAGTTTTCCCTCCAGGAGCCCTACGTGGTTATCATACTGAATATCACAGAAAAATCCACCTGTGCTTTTAGCAGCAGGAGAGGCAAGGGAACTGCTTTGAAATATGCAAGAGCACACTCTTGTGTTAAGACCTGCCCATAAGGGAAACTATTTTACCAGGGCTTACACTATTGGGATTTTATCAGAGCCTAACCAACCTGGAGAAAGGAAAGTAGACAACTCCACTCCCCACCATCCATCCTGCCCCACCTAAGGGGGTGAGAGGCAAAAACTGAGAAGCACTTCAGAAGTTCCCAGTCCAGAGGCACAGGCTCTCTAAAACACTTGAAATCTACTCACAGGACTACAGAATGCTTTCCCTTCCCCCACACCTCACCAGCGTATTACTATTCCCAGCAGTTCTTTACTCAGTATATCATGTTCAGCTCTCAAGAAAGAATTTAGATGCACACTAAAAGGCGAAAACAAAAACAAAAATAAGCAGTTCAAAGAGACAGAAAGCAACAGAATTGGACTCAGATTTAGCAGGGATGTTGGAATGATCAGACCAGGAATTTAAAACCACTATGATTTATATGCTAACAGCTCTAATAAATCAAGGAGACAACATGCAAGAATTGCTGCACAATGTCAGCAGAGGGGGGAATTCTAAGAAAGAATAAAATAGAAGGACTGGAGTTCAAAAACACTGTAGTGTAACAGAAATGAAGAGTGCTTTTGACAGGCTCATTGTTAGACTGGACACAGCTGAGAAAAGAATCTCCGAGCCTGAGGATAGTTTAATAGAAACCTCCAAAACTGAAAAACAAAGGAACAAAAAAAGACTGGATAAAAACCCCAGAACAGAATGTTCAAGAACTGTGGGACAACTATGAAAGATGTAACGTACATGTAATAGGAATACCTGAAGGGGAGAAAGAAAAATGAAAGGATATCATTGCATATCCCACAGACATTTAAAGAATAATTACACTTTTCACAGGAATTAACTCAAAATGGATTATAGACCAAAATGTAAAATGAAAAATTATAAAACTCCTTGAAGATAACAGTGGAGATAACTTAGATGACCTTGAGTACAGCAATAACTTTTTAGATATGACACCAAAATCAGGAAAGAAGGAATTGATGAGTTGGACTTCATTACAATTAAGGACTTTATTCTGCAAAAGACATGTTAAAAGAATGAGAAGACAGGCTTCAGAGTGGGAGGACATATTTGCAAAAGACATATTTGACAAAGGACTGTTACCTAATGTGAGAGTTCTTTAGGACTGTACCTAAAGAACTCTCACAACTCAACATAAGAAAACCAACAACTGCATCAAAAAATGAGCTGAAGACCTGAACGGACAGCCTGCAAAGAAAACATACAGAAGGCAAATAAGCATATGAAAATATGTCATTAGGGAATTGCAAATTAAAATAACAAGATATCACTATACACACCTATTGCAATGGCCAAAATCCAAAACACTTAACAACAATAAATGCTGGTGAAAATGGAGCAACTGGAACCATCATTGCTGGTGAAAATGCAAAATACTTACAGCCATTTTGGAAAACAGTTTAGCAATTTCTTACAAAACTAAACATTTCTTAGTATAAGATCCAGTAATTGCACTCCTTGATATTTACCCAAGAGAGCTGAAAAGTGATGTCTACACAAAAACTTGCACATAAAGATGTTTATAGAAGCTTTATTTATCATTGCCAAAGCATGCAAACACTCAAGAAGCCTTTCATCAGGCGAGTGGAAAACTAAACTATGGTACGTTAAGAAAATGGAACATTATTATTCAGTGTCGAAGAGCAGTGAGTTATCAAGCCATGAAAAGACAAGGAAAGAACCTAAATGTATACTACTAAGTGAAAGAAGCCTGAAGAGGTTATACACTGTGTTTCCGACTACATGGCATTCTAGAAAAGGCAAAACTAGGGGACAATAAAAAGATCAATTGTTGTGCAGGGGAAGTGGGGGTGGGGACACAGTAGGCCAAGCACAGAGCATGTTTAGGGCAGTGAAACTACTTTGTGTGATGCTGTCCTGTGGATACCTGTCGTTTTACATTTGTCAAAACCCATGGAATGTACACCACCAAGAGTGAATCTCAATATAGACTATGGACTTTGGGTGATAACGATGTATTAAGACAGTTTTATTGATTGGAACCAGTGTACCATGCTGATGTGGGATTTTGATAATTGGGGAGATATATACCCTTGCGTATGTCTTTGTGGTGGGGTGTATATATATATATATATATATATATACCTATACATACATATATATGTATATATACACACATACACACACACACTCAGGGAATATGGGAAATCTCTGTACCTTCTGCTTAATCTTGCTGTGAACTAAAACCATTCTAAAAAATAAAACTCAAGAAAGCAAAGAACCTCCCTGGACCTCACATTCCCTTCTAGCCCCCACCTCATTTCTCTCCCCTTTAGAGAAAAAATCTCCTCAAAAGACTTGCCCATGCTCACTGGCTGTCTCTAGTTCCCCTCTCCCTACCTCTCTTGAATCCAGGATTTTGCCCTCACCCTTCCACTGAAATGCAGTCAATTCTCAATCCTCATCTTACTTAAAATATGAGTTCTGACGCAGTAATCACTTCGTCTTTGTTGATACGCTTACTTCACTTGGTTCTGGGATGCCCACGTTTCGTGCTCTTCCCCTCCCCGAAGGCCCACTCTTTCCTGCTCTTCTTTGCTGGTTTCCCCTCATGCCTCTAAGTGCTAACCATTGTGGTGTACTGAGCTCAGCCTTCGGTCTTCTTTTCTGTTCTATACACACTTGCTTGGTTTTAAATCCTGTTGGTAACTGGGGATGTGAATTCAAAACACCTAGTATATGGAGTTCCGCTGAGGACTAAATGAGTTCATACACAGGGTCTGGCAGAAGTAACGCCATTGAGTGTGGTTGGTAGGATACATGAATGTTTCGCAGGAGATGGACAGCAATTTGAACATCTCACCTTAAAGTGTCAGATGGTATGCTTGAGTGTGATGTTGTTATATTACAGAATCACATGCTTATGATTTTGTAATAAAATATTTTTATGTAATAAAATGGGGGCATTATTTGTTCTGGACACCTTATATAAGGCACTTAAAAATTGGGTCTGGAACAGAAAGTACTCAGCTGCAAACTTGTTAGCTAATGGGCATTACACACATCACATGTTCAAAACCGAGTTCTAATTTTTCTCCCTTAGATTCCCCCTCTGGTCACCTTCCCTAATATCCTTAATTCTTTGCTTCCTATCATACTCCCCATCTTGTCTCTGAGAAAATCCTGGTGGTTCTACCTTCAAAACATTCATATTCCAGCACAGGACAGGTAGCTCAGTTGATTAGAGCATTGTCCTGATATGACTAGGTTGAGGGTTTGATTCCGGGTCAGGGCACATATAAGAATCAACCAATGTATGTATAAATAAGTGGAACAACAAACTGATGTTTCTCTTTCTCTAAAGTCAGTAAGTTTTAAAAAATATATATATATATATACTCAGATTCCAAATCTTCCCTGTAAGTCATCCCTATATCCTTGTCCAAAGTGTGATCATCTTCCATCTGCTCTGTTGCAAATTTCTCTGCTTTCTCTTATTTCGCCTTGGCTCAACACTGCAACCAGAGCGATCCTTTTAAAATGTAAGGCGGATCACGTTATTCCTTTGCTCTAAATACCTCAATGGCTATACTTCTTACTCAGGACAAAAGCCAATATCCCTGCATTGGCCTAGACGGCCCTAAATTAATTGGCTTTTTGCTCCTTCTCTGATTTCATCTCTTGCCACGCTCTGAGTGGGTCACTCTGCTCTGGCACACCAGCCTCCCTACCGTTTCTCCAATATTCCGAATACACCCCTTCGTTACTATTGCAGGTGATATCTGCTTGGGATGCCATCTCTCAGATAATATCCTCAACGTCTCTGCTCGCCCCCTCTCGCCCTCTTTAGTACGTCTCTCACAGAATTCTCCTCTCTCCTGCATCACCAGGGCCACTGGGGAGGACGCAGCCTGAAGATTATGAAGTCAAAACTTCAAAACCAGGTTCTTGATGACATCCTTTGAGCATTTAAATCAACCTAACGACAGGCCTGTCCTTGGCCTGTGATATGAGGTGATCATGATCTTTAGAGTTTCTTTCAGTATTTAGCCAACAATTTGGAAGGCATGAAAAATATCATTATCACTAGTATATTTTAACTGTAATTTATTACTGTTCATATTATAATGTGATGGAATTGCATAATGATGAATCCCAGCAGGAAAAAATTGTAATTAGTGTACATAAAGAACAGAGAAATGTATTGCTTTCCAGAGATGTTACGATGTCATACAACCTGAAGAAAGGGGAAGTGGTCGAAGGAGAGGGAGCTGACAGTTACAAACCGAGGCTTTGTGCTGTGTGTCCTATTCATTTTCTTCATTAAAATCCAGCCTCCCAGGGCAAATCTTTTTCTCACTTTTTACAAATGAGGAAGGAACCAAAGGTTAAGGGCATCTAGCCATTAAGAGGAACAGTCAGGATTTGTGACTGGGGCTGTCACCCTGAAGCTGGTCCTCTTGCCATTTTCACCATGCCGGGTTTGGTCTCTAAATCTTTCTACAATAAATGAGTGCTGTTTACTGAGTCAGTGAGTGAAGCCAGAAACCAAGTGGAAAAAAGAATTCTTTTCAGTCTGAAAATGTCAAGGGTGATAATATGTAGCAGTGTTCTTACCACTGAGCTTAAAATCTTGCAATTCAGGCTTTTGTAGAAATAGGAGGAAGAAATTTTCCCTCAGCACTTCTATCAAATTAAAGAATGCTCAAATGCTACTGCGCATAGAGACAATACTCCACCAATTTCCTGGGACCCATTCAATGACAGGGGATATGATGAAACTGTAAATAGGATATATTAGCTCATCTGTCCTTACCAGATGCAGTGAAGTTTAGTACCCAGGGTAAAGGTTGGTTTCAGGGTCCCCCTGAACTGGCTTTTTAGTGAGCCAAAATTTTTGCATAGTATGTGTCTAAGAAATTATGATTATTCACTTTTAAGTTGTGAATAAATTGTGAATTGTGGTTTAAAGCATATCACATTGGAAACACTTAAAGAAAGATAACTTGATATTTGTCCCAAAGAGATTAACTTTAAACTACAGTAAAAATAATCTAGTGAAGTCACTCAAGTGAACATTATTTATGAAGCACTTATTTGTGCTTTGAACTCTGCTGGAGACTATGCATGAAGAGAGCGTGGTGGACTCAAACTAGCCCACGGCCTCCAGAAGTCCATGAGAGACCCTTCTTCTTTTGTGCGTTCCCAGGCAATGTGAAAGCTATTTGCAATGAGCTCCATCCCCGGCACAAATCAGTCATGGAAGCTGGCCTGCTCGCCTCCTTCACACAACAGGAAGAACTGAAATCAGGGCAGGCGGGGGGGGGATCTTCTTCAAGCCCTTGCATAACCAACTCGCATTTAATCCTTTAAATGTCTTCTAAATTAATGTCTTGCACATTCTTTTTGTTGCTCTTCTTTGAGCCTATACCAAAATACTTTCCATATTCCCAGTATTGAATTGAAATACTGAGAAGTAGACAATTTGTCTTTGGAGTTTTCATTGGGACAGCTGCACTACCAAAGCTTATTGGTATTCTAATTGTACTAGATATCCACTTTTCTTTTTAGATTCAATGTTGAGTTCATTTGTTGCTGCAGATGTCCTCACCCCCATTCATGTTTTGTGCTGTGCCAATTAAAACAATGTTTTAATCTATGTAACACTGTTTGTTTCTGCTCTCTAAAGAATTTGCAATAGCAGCTGATCTCCATTTGGGGCCACCAGTGTGTTACCACGCTTTCCTTTCCTGTAACAAGCCCTTGTTCGTGGTGTTATATCATAGTTAAAAGATTCCAAGAAAAAGTTTACTCAAGCCCAAATCAGCCACACCTTTCCACACACATACACAGCCGTGTCTGTGCACGGGTGGGAAAAACACTTGGCAAAGAAGACGGTTATACAGCTGAGCAGGAGGAGGGATGACACACTGGCTATGAATTTTTACTTCTGAGGCCAAGAGGGCCCGTATGTGTGCACTTGGGTGCTCTCCACTCCAATCAGGGCTTCTGAGGGTCCGGAGTCAGGAAACCCTCAGAGAGCTGGCAGCCAGGCTTTGTTTGCATGGTTTCTGGAGACTGGGTGAGGTGTCTGATTGTTGAGGATGTGTTCAGACATTAGGTAATCTTCAGGAACGCTGAGAAGTGAGAAGTCATGACGACTAAGTAATTTTATTCTGTCTTTTTTATCCAGTCATGGAATATACAACTTGTGTCCGTTTGTGGTCTCTACATAGTAAGTATGAGGCCCAGGATGAAGGAGTATAAGAAGAAACAAACATTTTTCCTTTCTGTGTTCAAATGTGGAGCTCCAAAACATATTTATAGAACACCTTCCAAGCTAATGGGAAACATCAAGGTCCAAAATATCATTTTTGCTATTTTTTTCAGAAATAAAAAACCTAAATTGATAGAAATTAACTGGAAATTGGGGTAAATGCTGGAAATAGATTTTTTAAATTGAATGTTGAATATTTAAGACAATTCAAGGGTAAATTTTGTATGTAAATACTGAACACATATAACTTAATCACCTGTTCCCAAATTTTAATTCACTAAGTTAATTAGACTCTCTTTTCTGGGTTATCTAATTCAATAAATGCAATTTAGTCAATATAGTTAAATCTAATTTATGCTCCACAAATCAGCTAAAGTCTATCAAATTATATGCATATTAGACTGAGACATTAATAACAACCATGTTTGACAGTTACTGCTGAGTAAATCATTAAGAATCAGAAGACGTTGGGATGGGTGGGATATGCAAAAAAAGGGGGAAAACCCACCTTTTGGAGATCAAAACCTGGCCCTTTCTGATGGCATAACATAGTCAATATAATTCCCTGGGCATCCCTTTGGGTCTGACAAAACTGACTGCTAAGGAATGCCACCATCTCTGGGACCCCTCAGGCTCCGCAGGCAGCGGGGCTTTTCAACCACTTTAAGAAGCAAAAGCTGGTCAGCTCTTAGCTCTGTGGGCTCTCTGGCGAGTCCACTCAGGAATGAGGCTCCCTGAGGCTTTCATTCCCTGCACAAGCCACCTCCACACCTCAGGACTTCAAGTCTCAATTTCTAGCCAGAAGCTCTAATTTACTTAAGTCATTAAAAGTCTTAAAAGAATTCAAGAATTTGATTTTTTTTTGGGGGGGGAAGAATACCAAACCTATAATATCCCTTTATTTTTAGTAATGTTATTTGACTGTGAAAGCGTGCTTTTGGATTTTTAGGCTCCTCCCTGAATCTTAATTATGATTTCCTTATGCTCAGAATGTTTTCAACCATAAATCAGAAATCTCTCATGACACCTTCTCTCTTCAAGTTCCAATTATTCTAAACTCTGAGCCATACTCGCTCACACTTCAAGATTTAAAGTATTATTACCAGAAGCATGATCCTCTCTGCCTGAGTTATGTGATCCTCTGATACGCTCTCATGGCACACACTCA
Organism: Phyllostomus discolor; assembly: GCF_004126475.2. Lineage (NCBI taxonomy): Eukaryota > Metazoa > Chordata > Mammalia > Chiroptera > Phyllostomidae > Phyllostomus > Phyllostomus discolor. The sequence continues at coordinate 39,745,241 of NC_040906.2, forward strand.
TCTTTATCACACTGTACTGACATCATCCATTTAGTTTTCCATTTTCCCATGAGGCTGGGGCCTTGTGGAGAAAGGCGCTTTTTGTTTTTTAATTTAACTTCTATTATCCCCAATACCTACTATAATGCTTGCATATAGTAGTTGCAAAAGTGTTTGTTAAGTTCATGAAAAAGCTGAGATGCTTAACAAACAAATCAATGGAGATTTATTAGTTTTCCCCTCCACATCTGAATGAACCAAAAGTCTTTGCTCAGCAGACATAGCACCGAAATGGTCAGTTTCTGCACTCCCTCTTTCTCCTATAATGATGTCAGTAAATTATTCTGTAGCAACAAGTTGTCCATGTTAGCCTTACACAGTTAATGCTATGTGTAATGATGGCATGTTATTAATGAGGGTTGTTTTGGTCATTCTAATTAAAAAGCTCCAGTTATAAGGACTATTGTGAGGACAACATCACACTGAGAAATGAGTAGATCCAAGAATGGAATGAATGGGTTCATTAAATGGCTAAGCTTCGTTTTACGAGCTCACTGGTATCATTGCACAATCCTTTGGGTTCCAGGGTTCAGTATTGATGCTGAATGAATCTGCTGTACCTTGGCCCAATTATTTCATCTTGTAGATCCATTGTCTAAAAGTGAATAGATGAATAGACTCAGATATTCTTCTAATTAAATCATAGTAATGTTGATTTTTCTATTGGTAATAACAAAAGCTCCATAGTATATTAGTTAATAAAGAACTATTCATAAAATAATGCCCCTAAGACTGGCTGATATTTAATTTGCTTTTCACACTGGTATTTGACCTTGGGACATTTTCTTAATCTCTGTGAAACTCATTTACCTTTTATGCAACATGAGGGTAACAGTACTTAGCTCATGGGTTGTTGTGAGGAATGCATGGGATGAGCAAGTAAAGAACTCAGCACGAGAGCTGGGTCACAGTAAGTGCTCAATAAAGAGAAAGCACTATCATCATCATCACTACTACTGCTTCTACATAGGAATGTCATTCCTCCTAATTCTATAGGGTTTGAACCCCCACTAAATTAAAATCCAATCTAAATATAATAATTAACAAAATTCAAGTTAGTTTAAAAATTCCTTCAAAAATACTTTCATTTGAAGTATTCAGTAATTCATTCTATTATCTTCAGTTTAAATACTTATAATGTATTTATAATAAAGTATAAATCTAAATAAACACATTTGACTTTTAAGACATTTATTTTTAGATGGTAAAGCTATTCATCTTGTCATATATATATATATATATATATATATATATATACCCAAACACACACACATGCAAATACAGTTGGGTATTTTTTGGATTTTAGAATACTCAACCATTGTCAACATGATAAAAACAAAACAGACATGTACAAAACAGAAGGAGAACTCAACATAAGAAAATTGGTCAGTGTAACACAGCACATTTACAGAATGAAGAACGAAAACTAAGTGATAATCTCAACTAATGCAGAAAAAGCATTTAACAAAATTCTTTAACAAAGTCCAATAACCTGTCATAATAAAACCACTCAACGAATGAGAAATGAAGCAAAGTATCTCAACATAATAAAAGCCATATATGAAAAATCCACAGTAACATCATATTCAAAGGTGAAAGACTGAAAAATATTCCACTAAGCTCCAGAACAAGGCAACAATGCCCATTCTTGCTACTATTATTCAACAGAGTAATGAAAGTCTAGCCAAAACTAGAAAAAGAAATAAAAGGCATCTGAATTGAAAAGGAAGAAGTAAAATGATCTCTGTTCACACATGACATAGTCTTATACATAGAAAACCCTAAATATTCTACAACCCTCCCAAACCCTGTTAAAATCAATAAACAATTTCAGCAAAGGCGCAGGACCCAAAACCAAAATGCAAAACTCAGTGGCCTTTCTATAGATGAATAGTGACCAATTTGAAGAGAAAATTTTTAAAAATCCCATTCATTAGAGAATGAAAATGGATAAAATCTTAGGAATAAACTTACTGAGGAGGTACACTGAAAACTAGAAAACATTGCTAAAATGAATAGAAGAAGATACAAATAATAATAATTTGAACATTTTATATTGTTAAAAAGTTCATACTACCCCTAAAAAACCTGGAGATTCAGGAAATTCTAATGACAGTGTCAGTAACATTCTTTACAAAGATGGAAAAAGAATTGCTAAAATTCATATGGAATCTTTAGAGCTAACACAATCTAGAAAAACAAAGCTGGAGGCCTCAGATCTGCTAACTTCATACCACATTACAAAGGAAATGGGGACAACTGTAATTGAACAATAAAAACTAAATACAAAAATTAAAAAGGGAGAAAAGTTGAGGACTGCTTCAGAAAGGTCACTATGCTCAAACATTAGAAATAATTATACATAATTTATGGAAAAAATATACTGGCTTTTTTTTGGCAGTATATGACATTAGCAAAGTCTCTGGAGAGAAATAAATACGTGAATCAAATAAAAAGCTTTGTAAGGCTAGAAACTGTAAATAAACTCCTATTTTATAAAAAAATTACAAAGAAACAGTAACCAGGACTGTGTCATATATAGACTGATATACAGACCAATGAAACAGAATAGAAAGCCCAGAAATAAACCCTTGTGCATATGGCCAATTTTTGGCAAAGATGCTAAGACGACACAACAGGGAAAGGTCAGTCTGTTCAACAATGGTGTCAGGAAACATGCCAAACATAAAGTTGGACACTTACCTTACATCACATAAAGAAATTAACTCAAAATGCATGAAAGACTAAACATAGGGCCTAAACCTGTAACTGCTAAAAGAAACATGAGACAAATTTCAGGACAATAGATTTGACAATAATTTCTTGGAATAACACCAGAAGTACAGACAGCAAAAGCAAAAGTAGACTAGCGGAACTATAGAAAACTTAAAAAAAATTTTATAACAAAGAAAACAACAAGAGTGAAAAGGCAACCTGTGGAATGGCAGAAATCATATTTGCAAATCATATATCTGATAAGGGGCTAATATCCAGAATTTATAAGAAACTTCTATCACTCAACAACAAAAAATTCAATTAAAAAGTGGGCAAAGGACTTGAATAGACAATTCTCCAGAGATAGATATGGGCTGGCCAAAAAAAATTTTTTTTTTCCATTGATGGCTCTAGTAGTGCTTAGTTGTCTTTAACTTCATTCAAAACAATTTTGTTAGACTGTATTGTGAGAGCTGTCTTTTCAGCATGCATTTGAAAAAACTTACCAAAATTGGTGAATTTTTGTGTAGTCATTTTAATATTGAAGGTGGAGGAAAATATGCAACATTTTGGCATACTATGCTTTATTACTTCAAGAAAGGTACAAACACAATTGAAATGCAAAAATAAAGATTTGTACAGTGTATGGAGAAGGTGCTGTGACTGATGAATGTGTCAAAATTGGTTTGTGAAGTTTGTGAAGGTGCTGGAGATTTCTCACTGGACAATGCTCCACAATTGGGTGGACCAGTTGAAGTTGACAGCAATCAAATCAAGACACTAATTGAGAACAATCAATGTGATACCACACGGGAGATAGCCGACATACTCAAAATATCCAAATCAATAGTTATTGGTGAAAATGAAAAATGTGTCTTTTTGTTTTATGGAAAAAATGAAATGGACTTTTCGGCCAACCCAATAAGTCATGGACAGCATATGAAAAGATGTTCAACATCACTATTCATAATTGAAATGCAAATCACAACCACAATGAAACATCAACTCACACCCAACAGGTTGGCCACAATAAAAAAAAAATACAAGTGTTGCCAAGAATGCAGAGAAATGGGTGCACTCTTGGTGAGAATGTAAAACAGTGTGGCCATTATGGAAAATACTATGTAGTTTCCTTAAAAATTAAAAATAGAATTACTATACAATCAAGCAATCCCACTTCTGGGTATATGTCCAAAAGATATTTGCACACCCATGTTCATTGGACCATTATTCACAACAGCCAAAGGTGGAAGCATCCCAAATACCCACTGACAGATGAACAGATAAAGAAAATGTGATATATACATGTAAGAAATATCATGCAGCCTTTAAAAAGAAGGAAATTTTGTCACATACTACAATATCAATGAACCAGAACATAAGTGAAATTAAGTCAGTCACAAAAAGTCAAATACTGTATTATTACACTTATATGAAGAATCAAAAGTAGTCAAAATCATACAAAGACAGGGAATTGCCCAGAGCTAAGGGCAGGGGTAAGAAGGAAGGGGGAATTAGTGTTTAATGGGTATAGAGATTCAGTTTTACAAAATAAAAAAAGTTCTACAGATCTGTTGCACAACAATGTGAATATACTTAACACTATTGAACTGTTACACTTATAAATGGTTGAAATGATGAATTTAATTAAGGTTTTTTTGGGACACAAAAATATGAAAGAGTAGGCTCTCTAAAATTACACTCCCTCCCTACTATAAACTACCACAAACATACTACATAAATACCATGTTACCAAGACAACTACTGTTAACAGGTATATAGCATCAGGATCTTTTTAAAAAGATAGACACGTACACACTATACACTCATACATACTTTTTAACTGAGTTCTCTTACTTGCCTTTTTTCTTTTTTTGATACTCAACAGGATATCGTGGTCACCTTTCATGTCAGTACATGGAAAACTCTACTTCATTCTTTTAAACAGTTGCATAGTATTTCATTGTACAAATGTACCAAATGCAATACTCATAGGCCTCATTTTTCCAAAGAAATTCATTAAAATGTTAATGATAAACATTTTAATAATTAACAAATATTCATTGCCTAAAAGCACAGTGCTGGGGTTGGGGGTGAGAAGGGCACTATACTGAATGACTAAGTTCCTGTCCTCAACCAAACAAAACTCTATCACAGAAGCAAAGACATACATATAAATAAAGTAGAAAGGCATACATACATATTAATTGCCATGTGAATTTTGGACCCCCAGTTTGGGGGGATTCAATGTTGGTTTCAAGTAATACATCTTTGGAATACTCAAGGATAACAACGGTTTAAGAATGGGGGTATTGGGAGACTAGGGAAGAGGAAGAAATATTTCACAAAGTAAGAATAGGTAGAAACTACAGTATGGACATATAATACCCACCAGTTCCTCAGTGCCTATGTACCAAGTACTTGGTACAAGTATGAAGTACCTATGTACCATGCTACACTCTTTACATACAGTACCCCATTTCAGCCTCACAACTAAGGAATAAACAGTTTAATTTTTATAATGAGATAACCTAGGATCAGAAAAGTTAAGTGTTAACACTGAGTTACTTAAGAAATTGTAATGTTGCAACAATATGGATGGACCTTCAGCGCATTATGCTAAGTGCAATAAGACAGAGAAAGACAAGCTGTATGACCTCATTTATATGTGGAATCTAAAAAACCCCAAACTGATGGAAAAAGATCAGATTTGTGGTTACTGGAAGTGGGAGGTGGGGGCTGGGGAAACTGGGGGAAGGTGCTCAAAAAGTACAAACTCCCAGTTGTAAGATAAGGAATCAGTACTGGAGAATGTAACATGTGATAACTATAGTTAATGCTGCTGAATGGTGTATTTGAAAGTTATTAAGAGAATCAATCCTAAGAGTTCTCATTACAAAGAAAAAACATTTTTTCTTTTGGTATTGATATGAGATAATAAATGGTTAACTAAGCTCACTGTGGTAATCATTTCACAATACATGGAAGCCAAGCCATTATGCTGTATGCTTTAAACTTACACAGTGCTGTTGGTCAATTCCACCTCAATAACACTAGAAAAAATGATAATGTAGGAAGGGAAGCTGCCACCACATCAAAGATTTTGAAGACCATGTCTGAATGTTTAGATTCTATTTGGAAAGTAACTTGGAGCCATTTTAGAATTATGACTATGGAAACCTCATGATTAAAACAATGCTTTAAGAAGACAGGTCTAGTATTGCTTTGGATGAATTACTTACAGGAAGAAAGGAAATAAGTGAAAATTAGAGTACAATGACCACATGCCCAGGTCTGCAAGGGGCAGTCTCCACGTATACTAGTTGTCCTAGTAGTAGAAATATTAAAGAACCAGCTTCACTCTTCATATGCTCCTTTCACACTCAAAGACTTCCTGGCTTGGGAGAGAAGTAATGTGACTAAGTAGGAAGGTAGATGAGGACCTGAGTAATATGGGATAGTGACAATGTGACTAGAAAGGACAGATACGAGAGAAAACATGGTGTGGTAGAAAAATCAATCGGTACTTTTTAGTTCAAGTGGCTGGACAAAATCTCAGTAACTGGGAAAAAAGCAAGACAAGACTTAGGAGAGAGAATGATGACTTTAGTTTGGAATCCGATGTACTGGCAGGACTTCACATTGAGCTGTGCAGTAGCTTATTGGAAATGTGAGGCTGGAGATACAGTTGCCCACATGGAAGTGATTACTGACATCATGCAAGTCGACGGGATCGCCAAGGAACAGAGAATGATCCAAGATGGCACAGAGGTCTGGAGGACCTCAGAAAGACCCATTTAGAAAAACTCTCAAATTGTAAATAGTAAATGAGGTTAATAGCTAGTTAATAGATATTCCTATAATTACTTGGCCATCTTGAGCCCGGCCAAAACTACCAACCACGCATGTGAATGCTGAGCCTGAAAGTAGCTAGCTGGTCAGGACACCAATGGGCAACTTCACAAACTGTGTCCCGCTTGTCATCTCAAGACATTTTCATCAACATGTTGCTTGTGAATGTGAACTCCTGAGTGTTACAAACATATTTTTAGACCAGGACTAGAGTGACTGACTCAAGTAAACACAGAAGCAAGTGATGTAGGTTACTGAAGTGTCTACATTCTTTGTCATTCACATTCTTGTTATTAAAATACGTATAAAATTGTTATTGTTTCCAACATAACCTGCCATAAACTGCCAAGCTGAGCTCTATTCCACAATTGTCAGTGATGACATGAAAACTAAAGAATACAAGGAAGGTCTATATTATCAGTGTACTCAAACTGCATAGCATACTGATGAACTGCGTGCTCAGTGTTCACATGTGAAAGCATGTGGCACCATTTCACTTACTTAGAGATGTAAATCTCACTCAGGAAAAACCAGATACACCTTAAAATTACTATGTGGCATGGACAAACATACAAAAAGGCATTTGAGTTTAATTTCAAGGTTGATTTGATGAAGGAAAAAATTTGTGTTTAAAATTTTTATATCTTGTAAGGCAAATTCATATTCTTTTGCCTTAAAACAAAGCCATATGAAAGCACTTCAAATAACTTCATTTAACTGTTCATGAAGTTGAAATTAAACAATAGGAGTACCAGCAAGCTTTCTAAGCTTATCTCTTAAACACGCACAACTTTAATGTTTCAGTAAATACCAATAACATACATAATTTATGCAAGTCTGACTGAAAAAAGTTACTTTGCAATTATTTAACTATGTTTTCCTTCATTTAACAAAATACACTTTTTAAAAAAAGCTTTTAGAAAGCTTTCTTTCTTTCTAGAGAGAGAGGATAGGAGGAAGAGAAACATCAATGTGTAAGGGAAACATCAATTGGTTGCCTCCCCAACTGGGGACCTGGCCACAACCCAGCCCTGACTGGGAATGGAACCTTAGGCCGTTCAGTTCACTGGATGATGCCCAACCCACTAAGCCACACCAGTCAGGGCTAACAAAATTAACTTTTTAAAGTAGACCACATATTTCTCCATATATCTGAAAACAAATGATACAGCCTACTGGAGTTATATTAAATTTATGAAGAGGAAAATAGCGCAGGATAATTAATCTTTTCAAGCAACTTCAATACATCCCTAACCTTAAACTACTGTCGAAAAGACACAGTGCAGCAACTCTGCAGCGACTCTCTGAAAAGTAGACAATGTGCTTTTAATACCTGCTTGGAAGAGAAACATATATGTATCCAGTTAAGAATGCAGATTCTTTGCCAATATTGTGAAATAAATCCAGGCAGTATGAGAATCTGCAATATGCAGCATTTATTACTCGTTGATGCAACCAATTTTTCCAGGCTGGCACTGGGCCTTTCACATGTAAAACTGCTAATTTTTAATATGGTCACTGATGAAACAAAACACAGTAAAATTAGAGACAGAAGTCAGTAAAACCAAAAACTGGTTCTCTGAGATGATCAGAAGTTGATAAGCCCCTAGCAAGGCTGATCAGGAAAGAGAAGATACAAACTCTAATATTAGGAATGAGAGAATTAGCATTACTACCTATTATATAGTAGTATACTAAAAAAACAGTATAATTAATAAATTTATGGTAATGCACTGGAAACATGTATGAACAGATTCCTTGAAAGACACAAACTAACAAAGCTCACACAAGAAATACGTTAAACAGCCCTATATCTATTAAAAGATACTGAATTTATTCAAAACCTGCCCACAAAAGGAGCTATAGGTCTAGACAGTTTCACTGTTGAATTCCACCAAATACTTAAGAAATACACACTACTGTATACATCTCCCAGAAAATCAAAGAGAAGGAAATATTTTTCTTAGTTAACACATTAAATATTAACTCATTAAATGATATACTAGTAAATATTTACATAATTTTTTAAAAGCTGTATGATCGCTTAGACAAACATTTGACAAAATCCAATATCTGTTCCTGATTAAAAGAAAACAAAAAATCCCAACCCTCAGTAAACTAGAAATAGAAAGGAAGTTAATCTTACCTAAAGAATCTATGAAAAATCTACTGCTAAAACTATCACTTAATGGTAAAAGACTGAATACTTTTCACATAAGATTGTGAACAAGGCAACACCATCTATTTTTACCACTACCCAGCCAGTGGGGTGAGGCACAGTGCGACCAATTTCTTTGTTGTTCAGGGATAGATACTAAGTCAGACTTTGGGGAGCCACTCAGCCTTTGTGTCAATTACTCAGCTCTGCCAGTGTACCATGAAAGCAGGCAAGATAATACATAAATATATTTGAATAAAGCTCTTCTTATAGAAACAGGTTTGTTGACTCATGCAATAATGCAAGAAAAAGAAATAAAACGTATTCAGATTGTAACACTGCAATTTATTCACAGAAGTCCATCAGATGATTGTGCAAGACCGTGAAATCTACAAAAAAAGCTACTAGCATGAATTTAGCTTTCAGAATACAATCAAAATGCAAAAATCAACTGTATTTCTATATACTATTAATGTACAATCTTAAGTTAAAATTTAAAAATACCATTTACAATAGCATCAAAATTAAAAAGAATGAATGACGATGTGTAAAGCCTGCATGCTGAGAGCAACAAGACACTACTGAAATTCAAGAAGACCTAATTAAAGGTATATACCAGATTCATGGACCAGAAGATTCAATAATGAGAGGCCAATTCTCTGCAAACCTGATTTACAGATTTAGTGCAAGCCCAATCAAAATTCCAGCATGTTGTTCTTTTTTTTTTTTTTTTTTTTGGTAAACATGGACAAGTTACTTCTAAAATGTAGATGTAAATGCAAAGAACCTAGAATAGCTAAGCAACTTTGTAAAATATGTGTAACAAAGCCGGAGAATTTATTCTGGTTTCAAGACTTGAATATAAAGCCACAGTTATCAAGAAAGTATAGTATTGATGTAAAGAAACAAAACAGAGTTTAAAAAAGAGTTGAAGTGATAACTGATCATCTGAGGACTTTCAACAAATGTACCAAAAGTGCACAGGCAGTTCAGTGTAGGACAGTCCTTCAAATGCATGATGTTGAAACAACTTTATTGATTATGGCCCCAAATGATAATAACTGCAAAGTCCATCAAAAGGTGACTGAGAAAAGAAATCACATTCTATCCAAAGGCATACTATTTAACAACAAAAAAACACACCACTGACACCTACAGTGACACGAGTGATCTCCAAATAATTATGCTGAACGAAAGTAAAAGAGTTACATCTACTTATGTAAAACTATATATGTGCATTATATCTCGATTGTGATGATGGGTCCACAGGTATATATATTTGTCAGACATCAAATTGTACACTTTAAATATGTGTAGTTTACTGTGTCAATTATCTCTCAAAAAGGCTGTTTAAAAAGTTTAGTAAAGATCTATGAAGAGCATTCAGTTTTATAAGAGAAATTAATTCAGACAGTTCTATCAATTAACCTCTTTAAAATTTGGCTTGTACTTTTTAAATAACTCACAATATAAGCTCATCTGAAAAATAAATTTTATTTAAAGCTGTAGCAAAACATCTCTACGCGAAAGCCACTGTACAGCAAATTCTTAAATACTGCTCTATTTCTCATACAAGGACTCATTCTCAATTCTGCAAGTAAGTATGTAACTCCTATGTATACAATTAAATCAGGTATAAAAATGCCAGTACAAGAATAAACCTGTTAGCAGTTTATGTTTGTTGTCAAAGCGTCTGAAATCCTATTGGTTCACTTTAATTTTTTCCTATGCTGCTACTGTTTGCCTCTGGACAAGTTCTGACAGTCAGTTGTGCATTTGTTATTCTGATCTTCAACTATCAAAGGGAATAGAAGATGAGAAAGATGGACAGGCTTCTGAAAACTGTTAGCACCACGGAATTCTTAGCAATTCTTTTCAGAGAGCAGTGACACCTTACATTATGCATCTAAGAATATCAAAACCTTGAAAATTCTTTTATTTTCACTTATTTCACTTCAAATAAGCTGGTAGAGTTCTAGACAACATAAACCCTATTAAATTTGGTTAAGTGTTATTGTCCAACAAAAACTACTGTTGACTTAATGAACCTTACAATGATTGGCTTTATTGTGTCAAGCACACCTCTTAATTTTAAAATGCCAACTGGCTAAACCCATTCAGGAAAACTTAAATGTCAATTTTGCTGTCTTTACTCCCTGAATGGCATTTGGGGTGGTGGTGGTGGTGGTAAATATTTATTAATGTCTCTATCTCCTTATATTAAGTGAGTTTCATTAAAATTTCCAGAAATGATTTGAAAAACACCTTTTAAAGATTTGAATATTATGCAAATACGTTAAAAACACATCTGAAAGTGCACTTTCAAAGTACTCCAGTTTCCATGAAAAATTTCAGGGTGCTTATTTAAAACTACAAAGCATTTTGGTGTGGCTATCTTACTACCCTGAAATCCACTCCTCCAAAAGACTCAGTTATTTCCAAACTACCTAGTATTCTCCTCAAAAAAAATTTCATCTTACTTCATCTTGTTTACTCTGAATAATTGTGTTTATATATGAACTGTGTGTGTGGGAAGGGCAGAAACAAAGACATCTGAACAAGGTACACAGGGTTCTTTCAAGGTTGAGGACTTCATCATAACTTAGCTTTGGTAGATAGCAGATTGAAATGGTCTCTGGTGACAATCCCACATTTGAAATATGGAGGACAGGGAACTGTGTTTTTCTTTCAAGTGCTACACATTGCATTACTGCATTTCATTTTAACAGAATTTATCAGATGGGCTTCAACATGCTCATTCATATTAGCCAAGTAAGACTTTTTAAAAAAATACTCACTGAAGAATGCGCTTATTGATTTTAGAGAAAGGAACAGTGGGGTGGGGGGGAGTATAGAGTGGGGAGGGAGAGAAAGAGAGACAGAGAGGAACATCAATGTGAAAAACATGGATTGGTTGCCTCCTGTACATGCCCTGACTAGGGATGGAACCTAGGTATATGTGTCCTGAATAGGAATTGAACCCGAAAACCTCTTGGTCAACAGGATGATGCTCCAACCAACTGAACTACCCAGAGTGCTCACGAGTTTATAACCAGTCTTGAATCCCTCATTTAAAAAAGATTTCTTCCAGATTGTCGCAAATATGGCAACATAGGCAGACATGGCTCGCCTCTTTCCACCTCCACATCAAAATTACAACTAAAATATAGAACCACCATCACTCAGAAGTGTCAAAAATTAAGGTGAATGGAAGTCTGCTGACTATGGAATTAAATAAACCACATCCATCCAGACTGGTAGGAGGGGTGCAGATGTGGAATGGGCTGGTTCTTCACCCATGTGTGATAGGCAAAAATGTGGGAGGGGTATCTTGAGAGAGGGGAGTCCTAAGCCCACACCTGGTCCTCCAGCCCAAGGTTCTGATGCCTGGAAGATAAGTCCCCATTACTTCTGGCTGCAAAAACCAGCTGGAACTGAGTTGGTGGAGAAGGCTGCAGGAGCCCCAAGAAGTTTCTCTTAAAAGAATCCACATATGGACTCACCTACTGAGACTCACTCCCTCTGAACTCCACCCCCGGGGTAGCAGCTTGAAAGGCACCAGTGCTATCCAGGGACAAACTGAAGTGTGCAGCACGAAGGTGAGCAGAGCAGTGTTCACCTTCCCACATAGAGCCGGAAAGCTGGTGCCACATCTGACAGTCCGTCAACCTGGCCAACACTGTTTGACCTGCCTGGGATCTCCCAAGAGACTCCGCCCCATTCAATGTATGGGCCCATACAAGCTGCTTTTCTATATGAAAGGCAGGTCTTAGCCCATGCTGCACAAATTCCTAAATCCTATAGAGCAAGCCAACAGCTGGCCTCAGTGAGCCCCAGGCACAGCACTAACAGTGGCCAGCCTAGATTCACAGCTTGGCTTCACCTGGGAGTCTACAAGCCCAGCAAAAGTAGCAGCCAACTCAGAATAGGTTAAGAGCTCAGGCAGGGTGGCCCTGGGCAAAACACAGGTGGGGGCTGACCTTGGCCTGCACCACCTGGGAAATCCCAGTGTCAGTGCACCCACTGGACGGCTACAGACCATGTCAGAGCACCACCACCCTGCCCTTGCACAGCTTATCCTTCACAGAGTGTGGAGGTTGGTGGTCACTGGTCACAGCCAGTCCTTGCATATGACTGGCCTGTGTAAATCCCTCCCACTCATCTGCCAACAACAACCAAGGCTCAACAAGAGGATGTATTTAGCCAAGATGAAGGCCACACCTTGAGTACCCAGATTGGGTGATACAGGAGGCTGTGCCACTGGACCCTACAGGGCACCTACTACATTAGGCCATACTCCAAGAATCAGAATCAGAGTAGCTCTACCTAATACCTGGAAACAAATATGGGAAGGATGCCAAAAAGTGGAGACAAGAAACACGGCCCAAATGAAAGAACAGATCAAAACTCGAGAAAAAGAGCTAAACAAAATGGAGATAAGCAATCTTATCAGATGCAGAGTTCAAAATACTGTTTATAAGTATGCTCAAGGAATTTAGGACCTTAGCGGCATAAAAAGGACCCAATCAGAAACAAAGGACACACTAATTGAAATGAACAATTTATAGGGAAACAGCAGTGGAGAGGACAAAGTTGGCATTCAAATCAAGGATTTGGAACGTAAGGAAGCAAAAAATAACCAATTAGAACAAGAAAAAAGAATCCAAAAAATGGGGATAGTAATAAACAGCCTTTGGGGAAACTTTAAGAAGTCCAACATTCGCCTCACAGGGGTGCCAAGAAAAAGAAGAGAAGGAGCAATTCTATCTCTATAGAATTGGAAATCTATCTGACAAAACAGTGAGAGGAAACTTCTCTAATTTGAAAGAAATATACATGCAAGTCCAGGAAGTGCAGTGATTATCAATTATGATGGATGTAAAGACGCTCACTCCACAACACATCATTATTAAAAAGTCAAAGGTTAAAGGTAAAGAGACTCCCCAAAACAAGAGAAGTTAGTTACTGGAAGGTTGCCAGACAGGAGTAGGGAGAGGGAGGATTAAGAAGCACAAATAGGTAGTTACAGAATAGCCATGGGGTTGTAAAGTACAGTATAGGAAATGCAGTAGCCAAAGAACTTGTACACATGACCCATGGACAATGGCGGGGGGGATTGCCTGAGGGAGAGGGGGGAACTGTCTGGAAGGGGGCAAAGGGGGACAAATCAGAACTGTAATAGCATAATCAATAAAATAAAGTTAAAAATTATATAATTAAAATAGAGGCTAATAGCCTAAAAAGGTAAAAAAATAAGATTTCCTTTTTTCCATGAAACTCTATATATGTATAGAGTGAAAAGTACATTAATGCTCTTGCAAAAAAATGAAACCTTTTGGTTTATGCAAATGAATTATCACAAGAATTGATTATAAACTGTTTCATTTGTCCTTGCATTCCTGTTCTTTTAAAGATTATTTTTGTAGTGTAGCATGCTGTGTATGAACACAGAAATCTATGATTTTACAGAACTATTGTCCCTGTGAATGTCTTCCCACCCTTCTAAACATTGTCTTCTTATAGACAGCTCACCTGGGCTGATACTTTTGCCCTTCTAATAACAAGTCTGCATTTTTTTAAATAAAGGACATAAATTTTCAACCTTCATACAGTTTTGACTTTTACAGATATCAGCAATCAGAAACCAGGTGTGTAATAAACCTACAAATTAAGTAACCTTTTATCTCTAATGTCGAATGATTAATAATTAAAAATAATTCTTTGCTGCCAAAATCTGCCTGGGAGAGAAAAGGGGTAGGCAAGTTGCCAGGGGTGGGTAAGTTCTCCTATATATAAGCCATTCCATACATCTGAGGGTTCCTGAAGGATGCATATTAGATAGCTGAGGCTTTTACCCTTCCCATTAGGAGACTGCTCTGAGGAAAACAATTAAAAAGACCAATTAAATAATTTAAAAATGTCACAGATTTAGAGCAAACCAGATTATATCATTATTCTTTTTAGTCTAATTTTTTGAATGAGGATAAGTAGGCTGATGCTATTAGCAATTATCTTCCCCACCCTCCCCACCCAGGGATAGAAGACAAATCTGGAGTATAGAAGTTACTTAAAATATTTACCTTTTCTTCTTTTTGGGTAATCAGTGCAAGAGTTATAGGAATACTTAATAATTATTAGCATATTTGAGGAAAATGGCCCATGGAGTGAACCACAAATTCAGTTGGTTAATTAGGTTGTATACAACTGAACAAAAGCTGATTTAGTTATGTGTATCTCCACAAATTAAGTGGCTTCTCAATCACATGTTAATTTAGTTACTACAGTCTTTACTTTCATTATCTATTCAACACTGAGTAAAAATCAAGGATGAATATTCCTGCTAATGTAGTGGATTCTGTCTCCCACACTGAAATTTTCTGATTTTAGTGAAATATTTGCAATATACATTTGACCCTTGAACAACACAGGTTTCAGATGCAGGAGGGAAATCTGCATATAACTGGACCCCACAGTTCCAACATATGTTGTTCAAGGGTCAACTGTATTTTCAATCTGTGCTTGGGAACCTGCCTAGGGCCAATTGTGGTTATGCAGATTTTCAACTTGAGGGCCAGAAGGGGTGGGGGGCTCGGTGCACCTAACCCCTGTGTTCTTCAAGGGTCAACTGTATATGATAATGCACAATTGTGAATGGATCCACACAACTGTGTATTACTGTACACATACTTCTAACTTGAGAGGTGTCAGTTACTCAAATACTATCAATCATACATTCTTTGATACTACAGTCCTATGCATGCTGTAAAGTTATAAACAAGATTACTCAAATAACTACCAATTAAATATGGTAACATCATCACAAAATTCCTAACATATGTACAGTAGTAGTAAAGTGGTACTGATAACCTTTGTCACTAAACAGAGTTCCTTAAGACTTAGATAAAAATAGTTTAAAGGAATCACAGGTAGAAAGAAGCAGAGCTGCACGCATGGAATGAAACTGATACACGTTCCTTTGAAAACAATGGCACACCCTAAAGATTAACTGCCAATAATGACAGCATGATAATAACTAGACAGGGCTAAGGAAACTAAGTACTTGTGCTTACGTCTCCACAGACCAGTTTACTTTACATATCATACATCTGCTTGAAAACCAGAAATGGGTTTCTGGGGACCAAATACAAATACACCAACCACTTTTACCAGAAAAATGGTCACCACAGTATTCTCACAAAGGACATTTTTATATTAAAAAACAAAAAACCTAAATACTTGATGAAATTTGAATACAAAGTGATTGAAAAACCTGCTTTTAGTCTGACTGAAAAGGTATCCTATTAACGGTTAGGTACTTACTTTTAGTTTCATGTTTTTTAGCCCTGCATAGTTATGATTTTCCTCTTCTAAATAAATGCATACTCAAATCAGGCAGAGAATAAGTCTTAAGCTAAGTCACACAGTTCACACTATATATCGTGCCTAATACAAATGCCTCATTTGTGAATGGCACAAAAATGTTAACTGAATGAAAACTAATAGATTTTCTTTAAATGTAATGGAAAGCAAATAACTACAAAAGGGTAAACATAAAATCTTAAAATGGGGGATATAAAAAAGCATTTTGTACTAATGTTTCCTTAAGGCTTGTTTCTGAGGATATAAAATCTTACAGATGTTGTTAAACCTCTAATTTACAGTTCAAATACTGTGGATGTCTACTAATTTCTACCTCTATAATTTTTATCGAGAAACAAGCTGTTATCTTTGTTCAGAAAACACAGCTATTAGCAGTAGCATACACACTTAAAAATACAATAACCCTAAAAACAAGTATTTTGGTAGTCCATCCCCTCATCTGGAATTCATACATTCACTGCAATTATGTGTGAGTTCATACATTATGAACATGATGTGTTCAATACCTGGAAACATTGACATAATAGTACTATACTACATGAATTAAAATCACAGTCCTGAACTTAACATAGGGTGGCAGTAAGTAGTCTATGGTCTATGATCCTGAAAGTTCTTTATACAAAGTTAACTGCCTTGGCTATGAACAGAATTCACACAATACCATATATTATCTGTATGTACTTCTGTCACCAACTTCCTCTGTCCACTTTGTGTGTTGAAATCTGAGGATGGATGTGATGCTTTCTTAATGATCTGCTATACCTCAGTGTCTGATCCTGTAGTTTTATTCCTATCACATTCTAAATCAATTAATAATTAGTCACCTATTCGGGCACTAAAACTATATGGTACAATTATGCAATCTTGTATTAGTCTTACAGTATCATATAAATCATTTGTGCAAAAATAAGGAAAAATTTAAGTTATTTTGAATTAGAAGGATTTTGGTGAACATGAGATCATTAAAGGCTGTAATTGTTAGTGAGTCTAAAATAAAAGTATAGGCTAATGTAATCTCCTAGATAAGAAAATCAAAAGTTCTTACATTGGAAAAATGATCTTATTTTACAGACTATAAGGAAGTGCAAAGCCACAGTTCTTACATCTTCAACTTCTGAATTTCCAAACCATAAACCTTTCAAAATGAAGCTGTTACATAACTGAAACTGGATTATAGAGATCTATATTAACAATGGGACTTACATAAAAACAAACTATAAGAAAAAATTACTTAAAGTTATGTGTAAATAGGTTTAAAAATGAAGAGCCAATTTCAGACTTACTGTATTAATATAGGGTAATGTGTACATATAAATTACACCTACTGGCCTCTGAAATGTATTACGTGTCACTGTAGAAGCAGATCTAATTTTCCATTTTGATTTTCTCAGATCAAAATGCTTCTGCATTCTCTCAGCATATACTGCATCTATAACAAAAGAAACCTAAGGGCAAGATAGATGAAGGCCATCCTAGATTTCAATAATTATAGGTGTCAAAAATTACCTCCACACCGTAGTTTTTTTCCCTTTGATTCACTTATTAAAGATCACTTGGTTTTCACAATCACATGCTTGCTGTAAGGTAGTAATACTTTAAATTTACATCAAACAGCTAAAAGCCTTTAGCATACTTGTTTACATAGGCCTACTTATACACATTTAAAAAATAAACTGATTTAAGGCCTAAAGTAAACAGATTCTAATTTTTATAAGATAATTCTTAGGAAAAGTTTTAGATGGTTTCAAAACTGGAAAAAAGATTGCTTGGGTACAGCTTTAGGAAGACTTAAGGTCATTAGATTATTTTTAAATGCTTCATTATTAAAAACAAGAAATAACATCTAAAACTTAATAAAAGAATAGAACAATCTTTCATGGATATAAACTAAAACTCAAGCAGTCTTTTTATATATAAAGTATTTAAAGAACCCTTTCATTCCTATTTATTTCATAGATGGGAAATGAAGTTGGCTCATGATGTTCTACATTTGAAAAATGCCAATTACATTACTAGTATTGAACAGCTAGGAAGTCAATTTCTTTATTAACTCTTTTGTTATCATTTAACAAAATTTACAATCACGTTTTCTTAGGTTTTGCAATTCAGAAGCACTTTATATGTAGACAAAGAAACTAAGATTCAGAGATTTAATAACCATACATCTTATCTGAAGCAGAAATGCGATTAGGGTCCATGTCACCTGACATTTCAGTGCTATTATTTTAGCTGCGTTAAAATACATTTATATTTGCAAATAACAAGTTACCTGCTTATTTTTGAAAATATACATATAAAAATAATAGTAAGGTATAACTAGTATTTAACATGTCATAAGCAAATTATATCCATTTTAAATGTATTACCTTAATTTTTCTGGGGATCTCAATGTCAAAGGCATTGAGATCCACCAGTTTTTTGTGAATTGGTTTATACTCCTTCAAATAATCAACCTCAGTATGTACTATTGCAACACCATAGCTCTCCACAATGGTGCTGACACAGTATTTGGTTCAACTCTAGGTGATATTTAACTAGATTGATGATCTATGAATTCGGGAATTACCCTTTCATGTAACATCACCTGCAGGATTGGTCCCCAATCTTTTAGGCACCAGGGACCATTTCCATGGAAGACAGTTTTTCCAAAGACAGGGGTGGGGGGAGGGGAGTGGTTTCAGGATGATTCAAGTGCATTACATTCAAGCTTGCTTCCTGCTGTGCAGCCCAGTTCCTAACAGGCCATTGTCTGGTACCAGTCAGTGGCATGGAGGTTGGGGACCACTGACTGATAGTGTCCTTCTGATACTAAGTTATTAGTGTTACTAAACTTGTAGCACTACTGTCAGTACTCTGCATAGTTCTATATTCAGTATTAAGAAAACTCTTTAAATGCCTGTGCCTTCTGTGATAGTTAACTGTAACAAATATTTAGTAGTTAAAATCCTCAAGACAGAAATGCTAAGAAAACTTTCACAGAAACACTTAAAAAGAAGAAAGGCCCATATTTGGATTTTAATGTATGATGGTCTTTATTTACAACTTTATTGGCAAAAAAGAAGAGGGGTAGATCTGTAAAACAGTCTATCACAGGGCATTGCAACTGATCCTGTCAGATTAAAGAAGTTTTATTTTAAAAGGCTAATTGTCCAAAGACATACAACACTGAATCTGCCTATGCAGTTTCCTTTATGAAGTACAGTTTCATATTTTAGGCAGTCTTTTAAACATATAAATACAAAAGAAATGAAACCACCCATTAAAAACTGCATTAAATAAAGGGTATTTTAAATTTAAATTTATGTTGTCCTTGTAGTAACACATGCCCAATGAAAATCAAAAGCTGGAAAAGCAGTAACACTTCCTACTTGAGCAGACAGTTACAACAATCATTTTTACAACAATCAATCCTTTTCTGCAGTGACCAAATGTTCAGTTTATCATGAACTACTCTGAACTTACTATGAGATGTAGCCAAAGTCAGAAGACAAGACGTAGGGAGAATAGTCCTTTTTTGGAGGAAGCCCTCCAAAATCAGCATGGGAAATAAACATCCTGTTGAAGAATTCTAGGTGGAAAAAAATTAATGTCAATTTCAATTCATGCTGAGCTGGCTTAATTTTCTCATTGACTTGTTTGGTGTCATTCTTCTAAATCAAGTGTGTTTAGTTCTTCTTCTAGTTCATCCAAATCTTCCCCCGTAAAAAGATTTTCATCCACAGGAACAGCATCGATGACTCCATTTTCCTGTCCCTCCCCTTCGTTGTCTTCTTCTAGATCACTTCTTTCACCATTTTCAGCCCTACCTCCAGAAGCTTCACTTAATTTGTTTTCTAAAAATAAAAAATGAAATCAGTAAGACCTAGAAACAAACCACCATTCCATTAGTAACTGACAGTCACACACAGACTGATACATTTCCCTTTCCCCGCCTTGCCATGAAACCCTTCCCTAAGATTACTACAAGAACTGAGCTTTCATTTCTGAGTTTATTTATACCAATTACCTACACCTGTATAAAATGTCTTTAAACATTTGACAACTGAATGGTTCATACCTTTGAGGGAAAGAGTTCCTACACAACTTTGTGTCCCCTACATGACTAGCAATTAGGTTGTGAAACAGTCAGCATCCACTTAATATTTGTTTGAATAAATGGTTATGGAATAAAAAATGTTTATGACATAAGCAGCTACTCAGCTTTTGGTTTTACAAATAGTAATTAATCCACACTAGCTGTAATACTGTAAAATGAGTGGGAATCTAGAAACATTTCATGACATCAAATTATGAAAAAAGATGCTGGGGCCATGCTGCTCCTTTTCCTTACAAGCTATAAATGAGAACGCAAACTGCTGCTTTTCCTTGTTCAATGATACCAACATTTACACAAAGATAATTTTCAATAGACTAGTTTAGATTTTAAATATTTCAAAAATCTTTTGATGACAAAGTCTTAGGGATTAAAACCTTTGAAGTACTGGCAAGTGGGCCTATTGTCACCAACGCCCTGCTTGCAAAGGGAGCAAACCAGTCTTCAGACTGGCATTAAGACAACAGACTGACAGAATTCTCAGATCTCAGGAGGCCAGGCCAGTTTTTCAGGTTGTAACTTGTATTCCTTTATTATTGAAATAATGTTTAGCTTTTTCTCTCTCAACTTGCCTTAATTACTATCCTTTCTACCTTTTTCTTTCATAGCAACCATGCCAAACTTTAGTTCTTTCTTTGAACTCCTCACTTGGGGCACAATTAGATATAAATTGTATCAACAATTCTTATTTCCAAACATACCTAGCCAGCCTTCCCTCCATTCTGATTCCTAATTGAACTCTTATTTATACTTTTAGATCTTGCTTCTATTACTTGCTCCCTTTCATTTTCAATTTTTTCTCCTCTTCCAGATCCTTGCCCCCTGGCCCACAGACATACTTAAATTTCCCACATCCTAAAAAGCCTCCACTTACCATGTCTCTCCCCAAAGTTCGTAACAGTGAGAGGTCTGTACTCATTTTTCTCTTCATTGCTCGTATTGCAGTCCCAATGAACTCTGGGTCCCTACTCCCACAACTCCCTCCCCTAATTGTAACTGAAGAACTATTTCCAATTTGCCCTATTGATTTTTCTGAAACTCTTTTAAAAATTTTTCTCTGTCCCTTTCAGTATGCCCAAGCTTTTTTTCTTGACTACTCTAAAACACTGATGT
The DNA here is from genome assembly GCF_004126475.2 of Phyllostomus discolor. NCBI lineage: Eukaryota > Metazoa > Chordata > Mammalia > Chiroptera > Phyllostomidae > Phyllostomus > Phyllostomus discolor. The sequence goes on from NC_040906.2 coordinate 39,766,591, forward strand.
TTTTGCAGTGTGCTCTAGAATGCTCTCATTCTACTATTTTACCTAGGTGAATTCTTTCACTCTCAGCTAAAACTTTCACTCTCAGCTAAAACCTTTTCCTCCTGTGAATGTCTATACGATATCACAGACAATGCCACTTTCCATAATCAAATATCTCAACCGCATGAGGTCGCAAACTGAACTCATTAGCTACATCTCCAAACTCATTTTTGTCCCCTTCTAAACTTAGTTAATGGCTTCAATAATCTTGAAGCCAACCATTTCTACAGCCTCTACTACTTACCACTTTTACACATGGCTAAACCACATACTTATGTCACCAGTTTGGTATCTACTGCCATCTAAGTTTGCCGAGACAGTTTAACCCTCTTTGGACAGCCTACTAGTTTTTAGAATTACACAAAAGTTAGGATACTCACCATCTTTTTCTGAAGTGTATGTGCTGAATCTTTCAAGACTGGCTACAGTAATACCTGTCTCATCTACATCTCTTGGGATGTACAGGCTTAAATCTATGTCATTTATGCTCACTGAGTCATCAACCTTTAAAAATACATAGAAAAGAAAGTTGAAAGTTATCTTTCAACTGCAAAACGAAAGTCAGAACTCTTATTTCATACCCTTATTAAAAGCAGTCAGCTATTATTATTAATAAGTTCACCTGCAACAAATGATTCTGCCATTGTCTCCTGCTTCCTACTCTATACTTTTTCAGTATTTTTTTTACATTTTCTGTCACAGTTTTTTAGTATAAAGTATTATTTTTTTTCTTTTAGAGTAAGAATAAAATATACTTTTTATAGCTAATACATGTAAGCACTTATCTATATATCAGGCACTGTCCTAAGTTCTATAAAAAAACATAAACTTATTAATTCATTTAATTCTCAAAAGTACCCTGTGATTAAGGGATTATCCTATGTCTGCATTACAGATGAGGGTGGAGGCCTGAAGTCCAGGTAATTTCCTAGGTACGAGTTAGAATCTGAAATGAGGCCCAGAGCTGGCACCCTTAACCTCGCTGCCCTATTGTCACCCTATGTTCTTTCTCAAACAACATGAGATGAGGTGCCAAAACTTCCTCTTACCTCATCACCACCTGCTCCCTGGGTGTAGCGGGTATCATCTGCTTCCTCGTCATCATCATTAACCAGTTCAGGGCGAAATTCAAACACCTCACGACCACTGATCTATTCAGATGCACAAATATATCAACTCAGAACAAAATTCAAACATTTCTTGGTCACTGATTTTAGACATACACATGATTAAATAAGGATAAAATCTTGCATGACACAGAAATTTAAAAATGAGAGAAATAATAAAGAATCTACTTGGGTGTGTTTGGGACATACCACTAATGCTTTCCCTGCTTTGAAGTCTGCTTTTCTTCTTTCCATATCTTGCTCAAATTTATCAATCTTTTCTTGTCTTTTCCTTTTCTTCCATGCAAGAAAAGATTCTAGAGTAATTTTGGTAACATTTGGACCTAGGGCAGAACGCTGCAAAGACAAAGAATCAATTTTTTTCCCCAAGTCACCTTAATAGTATTTATAGCATTCTCTTAATGCAATTAAGCCCTTGCCTGTGGCTGCTATGAAGACATAAAATTAAAACAAAATGATTACTTTTATTTCACATGGCAATGAGCAAAATGAGTGTTTAGACATTCTAAGTAAACAACATTTCTAAGTAAAATACAATTTTCTAAACTAGATAGTGTTACAAAATTAAAGTGAGCAAAACTTGCCATGAAAAATTGTTTTATGTAAGTCAACTACTGAAAACAATATGAAAAGCAACATGACAATATCCAAGTCTCATCTGTGCTCCTCAGTAGACGAGAGAAAAAGTAAGCAAAAACTACCACCTGCTTCTCACAGCCAATAATCAAGTAATAAAGAAAAAACACTACTTGCTGAACGTCTGCCAGGTATTCACTATTAATGCTTTATACACACATGCTAACACACTGATCTCCGCAAATAAGCAACCAGAGGGTAACGGAAAATCTACCAAAGGTTAACAACTAATATGTGGTAGAACCAGAATACAAACAATCTGAATGCATTAAATACTTGACTTCAAAGACTACATTTTCAAAGACTATGGAGTATATTACCTCTAGTGCGAGACATCCAACAGTATATCCATTTAAGAACAAATGTATAAAATCTCAACATTAGACATTTACACAATACATTTAAAATTACTTAAGTCATGGCAAAATGGATATAGTTTAAACTGTGCAACCCTAAATCTATTTACAATATCCTCAACATTTCTGCACCACACACAAAGCTGTATCTACTAACTCACAGACTAACATTCTTTTGTGCTGAGCCAAAGACCAGTAGTTGAAGACTGTTTTCAAGAAGATTCATTCTCCTTTTGAGTCCAGGGATGATAATAAAACATATAACTAAAAACTGTAGTGGAGCTGTCTCCTCCCACACAATGTTAATGATTAGTAAAATGGTGAAAAATTAAGACATCAGGGAAAATACCTGAAACTTCCAGTTCAATCGATCTGAATACTGACTAAATATTTTAATGAACTGATAAACCAATATATCTATCTTAAGGAAATAATTTATTTGATAAGACAATGGCTAATACTTAAAACTGTGTCATGATCCTAAAATTAATGTCTTAATTGGCTAATGATTATGGCTAGTTTACATTTTAGACATGTAATAGTAATTAAAGAAAAGGCAACTTCAGGAAATGATTGTATTTTTTTTCTTTTATAACAACATGCTGTTGCCCCCAAGTGGTAAATATTAAAATTTCACAATAAATACTGTTTTTTCTTTCCATGGTAGGAAATAGATACTAGTTACCTCTCTTTCAATTAGATCTTCTAATGAAATTTCATCTTCTTTTTCTTCTTTCTTTTTATCTTTTTTCAATACAAATCCAGGAGGGAGTGCATGCCGATACATGCAAATATCACCTCCTCCGGGGCATACCCAAAACCAGCCATATTTGTTGTTTTCAATAGCTTCAAGGAAATGCTTGCACACCTATAGAGACAATTATTATTCACAAGTAGTGGCAGAGTGTAGACTATTTCCAATGTAAATGCTTAAGTATATGGAGCAAGTACATTCTTACTCACATCCTTAGGCTAACCATTCTGTATAGAGCATCCTCTGTGCAAACACGTACATATAAATTTCTTAAAGTGCTTAACAGAAACTTGTCTTCAGATAGGATCTATACAAAATTTGTCTTTGACACTGTTCTAAATTCTGAATTTTACAAAAGGACTTGCTTCTGTTTAGCTTTTGTAATGTACTCTGAAAAATCTGATTTCAAAACAGATTTATTTATTTATTTATTTTTAGAGAGGGGAAATGAGACAGTAAGAGAGGGAGAAACATCAACGTATGGTTGCCTCTCATGTCCTCCCTACTGGGGACTTGGCCCACAACCCAGGCTTGTGTCCTGATGGGGAACTGAACCAACGACCCCTTGGTTCACAGGCAGCACTTAATCTACTAAGCCACACCAACCAGGGCTGAAAAGTCTGATTTTTAAATGAGGTAACATAAATGGTTATAAAAAATAAAACCAATGATTTTGTTTCAGTTTCACCTTATAATCACATGTATTAATGATATAAGCACTATCTGTATTATCTGACATTATTGGGAATTTCCTACATCTAAGATGGGAGAAAGGTATAAAAGGAACACAAAGCAGTGACCTTTCAAAGCATAATGGGTACAAGATGCAACTATATTGAAGCCTCAGGTAATAAACTTTGAAAATAAGAAGGAAAAATTAATAAATTAATTCTTATTTCCTGAAGAAATGTAAAGAATGTAAGTAAAACTAGCATTTAGAATTTTTCTAGCACAAGCTAGGTTTTATGCTGTAACTGCACTACACATAAATGTGAACAGGGTCCGAAAAATTAGGCAACAATTTTTAAAAGCACATTTCCCCATTACACACCAAAAACTCACTCTGTAATTCATATGTAACAATATTTTCACCCATGTGATTTGGAAAGTCTCCCTACCACTAAAACAGAATAAATGATCGATTAAGTTTTAGTTTAACAGTTATCCTTCCATTCATTTAGCACAAAAAATAAGGAAAAATTCTTATCTGAATGTGATTGTGTTCATCCATATTTGAGAAAGATAACCTCAGAAAATGACGGTTGATGGACTTCAGTCACGTAGTTTTTTTCAAAGGCTACTTTTGAACAAGAATTCTGCATAACTTACACTTGTAAATTCCAAAAACAAAGCTTAGTACATCTCATCCTTATGAAAAGATGTAATAATTTAAAGAATAGTCGAACAGAAAATAGCAGCAAATACCTTGCCACATTATCGTCCCTAATGATAAATACCACTCAATTCAAGAAAAGGACATACTATTTGAGTTTTTGGTTTTTTCTTTTCCGCCTCACCGTGCTTCTTGTTCACTACTTCTTCCAGTTTTTTCTCATCCCAATTATCCATAGTATCTAAATAAAAAAAAGAAATGGAGACTAAATACTGTATTTTTATCTGCTGTTCCCAAAACATACTACATATTTCCTTAACAGGAAAGCTGTAAGACTTGTAACTTAATGAATATTTCCTTTAAAACACCAAAGGTAGGAATAAACAGTGTTGTGAGATTATTCACAGAAATCCTAAGTAGTCTGGGCAAATGACGAGGTAGTACTATAAAAAAGGGTGAGAGTCAAATTCAAAATAAGTCAATTGTTTTTAAGTATCTTCACTTAATCAAAGGGCATAATAAAATAAATTCAGGTTTTACAAAAAACAATTATTCTTTACAAACACAGTCTACCAAGACTAAAATATTCTTTAAGTTACTAAATATTTCAGTAACAAAAAAAACAAAAGTCAGAGACAGAGACATAGATCTTTAGAAAAATGTTGTTTTTTAGAAAAATACCTTTTTCAAGTTCTTCATCTCTTGCATCAATGTAAACACTTCGCTTTTCACACTTCCTCTCCAGAGTGAGGTCATGAGAGAACTTACACTTATCTCCTTTAGTACACTGTCCTTGCTTGAAGAATGCACACACCACAGACTTGGGATCTGCACCTATGTCAAATGGCATATGGTATTTGTATTTCAATGTGCCAGATCATAATGTATAGCTTCTGCCTGAGATATAATTACTTTTGGTTAACTTGGTATTTTCCACTAACTGATGTGAGAGGAAAACACCACTTATGGGATGTTAGTACAACATTTCTTTTCCAGTTCTTCTATAGTATTTTACATACCTTTTTCTCTTATTCTTACCAAAAAAGGGGGCAGGAGATAGAAAACAAAACAAACACATAAGTTATTCCACAGTCACTTGTCTAGTTGCAATTGAGGCAGGAGGCAAAAGAAAAATACAAGTATACATGGAGGGATACTGCCAAGAGTTTTTGGGCCTTAAGGTTTATACAACCCCAGCTTTGCTTTGTATACTACCAAAAATTGTTATCATAAATCACCTAGTAGACTGTCTACACCCTTAATTTTACCTTAAGTAGGGGGCTAAAGGCTGGAGTTATAGTTGTACAATGACATAGCTGTGCACATATGTAGAGCGATTGTAAGGAAGGTGTTTACATAGGTAATGTTGGAAAAGGGAGTATCATTTTTAGAGCAGACACAGCTCTGAAGAGAATATACATCAAAACAAATGAGAAGTTTTTAAACCTGGATCACATTTGATAAGAAAGTAACACTTCTGAAATTTAACGTTTACCTTTACTTATTTTTTGAGCAGCAACTACAGGTTTGAACAGCTCATTTAGCTCCTGCAATTCTTTCTTCTTGTCATCTTTCTTCAATTTCTTTTCAGCTTCACTTTGTGCTACCTATAACATTCCCAGGATAATAAATAAATTTGATTTCATATAATTGTTTTCACTATACAGTAATATATCTTATAACACTAAAATAACAAGGACATTTTCGTTTTCATGTATAAAGTCCTTACCTCTTAATACCAGTTTTACAGTGGCCTTTCGGTATACATTAAATGGTGTGGTTAAACTATTAATCAAAACTGCTAAATCTTATGGCAGTTACTTAAAAAAAAAATCTATAAATGGTACCATGCCAAGTTAAAAGCATATTCAAACACTTAGAGCCATAAGCATTTATTAAGCATCTGCTACATGCCCAGCATTTTTAGCAAATGGTTCTCACCTATGATTTTCTTCCTGTAACAACCTACTTCCCAGAAACACATGGGCACCTTTTGAAGATCAAAGGCGCAAACATCCTGAAATGTGCAGTCCCACACAATAAAGAACAGTACCACCCAAAATACTGCTAGTACCCTTGTGGAAAAACACTGGGCCAAGTCAATGTGGGAGATTAAACAAAACAAACATTACATATAACATAGTTCGAGGCACACAATTTACATACCTAATATGATTAGAGGATTCATCCATATATTTATATGTCAGGTCCTATGTTAGATGACAAGGAATACAAAGATGAAAAGACAAAGATGCTTATTTAAGGAAGCTCAGAATCTAGTGAGAAGACAGACATGTCAACAACTATAATATACATGGTGCTCTGGGAACAAGGAATTCCTATATGCCTAAGAAAATTAGATTGAGTTAATAATTTAGAGATAAATCATAGAGATAAATTTTCCTGATGGGCAAGAAAAGGAATGCAGAGACAACCAGCAAATGCAAAGATACAGGAAAGAGTAGGTACAAGGTATTGGAAACATCAATGAGAATTTTGGACTGTTATTAGTAGGTGATAGAATAAGACTCAAGGGTTTAAAGTAAGCCTGTGAGACAATCAGATTGTATTTTATAAAGATCATGATGGTAAGTTTGTGGAAGGTAGACCAGAAGGAGCCCAAGAATGAAGGCAAGGAAAATCAGGAGGCTAATGTAATTGCCAAAGGCAAGAAAACACTAGAGCTTAAAATAGGCATTAGTAGTAAGGATGGAGAAGAGGTGTGAGAGCTAGGTCTTAAGAAGGTAGAACTGACTGGACTGACTGAACATGAAGTATAAGAAAGAGGGAGGATCTAGAAGGATTGTCATATGTATAGTGGTGTTGTTAATAAAATGGATAGGGAATACAGGAGGAACAGGTTTCAGGGTAGAGGGTGGAGATAAGCTCAGTTTTAAACACGCTGCGTAAGAGATGTTCACAGAGGATCTGGGTGGAGCCTATGAGGCAACTGGACATGGATCTTGACACAGAGAGTGACTGCTCTGAGATAAAGGTTTTAGAAATAGCAGTTTACAGAAAATTGATTAAACTTTTGGGTGTACATTAGGTTACTCAAGAATAGCTTAAAAAATGACAAGAGCAGAAGATAGGTCATTGAAGAACAGCAGTATTAAATGAGCCTAAAGAACCTAAACAGCCCATTGAAAGGATCAAGAACCATCAAATAGGTTAAAATCCAGAACAAAAGTGTAACCAGGAAGAAAAAATTGTAGGAAGGTAATGGTCAAATGCTATAATAAGGTTAAAGACTTTCCAGTCCTGACTCTGACCATGTAGTGGATGTATTTAAATAGAAAAATGGGGAATAATTTTTAAAAAATTTAAGTCACTTTATTTTTTAATAAAAGTAGCCTTTGCTTATTGGGTCCATTTCAAACATTTCTGGGGCCCACAGCAAATACAGTGAAGATCCACAGAACATTTTTATAAATATTTGTAAGTCAGAAATCAAACTAATGTTAAATACTGACAAATATACCTCATGACCTGGAAGGACAGGTTCAAATTTAAAATGCTCAGGTTCCACAGAGTTCCATGGTGGAGCATGGAAGTAAAGCAAGAGTCCACCCCTGGCTCCTCCTCTTCCCACCCTGAGTTTCATTCAAACCCATGTGCAGAAAGGTGGAAGGTGCAGGGGAGGGCATGGTGAGGATCTAGGCTCAGTCCACACTTCTAGCACACATCCTCCCTTTGATTACTTCTATAATATTGGCAACACAGTATACTCTAAGATGGATGTAAGGTCGCGTGACCATTTGCAGTCCCTGAGCTGTTGTGGAGGGGCTGGTGCAGGTAGGTGGCCACGTTATCATTAGCCTCACTGACTCCTTAGTTGTGAGGAAAGCTATGTTTGAAGGCAACAGAGTAGGTTAACCTTTGTGGTACAGGGCCTATGGTGGGGCACCTCTTGCCCAGCGTTAACAGCAGGACTGCTGCTCACTCCCAATGTTAAATATGGCAGGTAGTTATGTACCTCATGTTTGCAGATAAAAGCCCAGGTAAGGTGCCCAAGAAATTATAAAGAATATAATACTGAATGTATAACAAACCTAACTATCACCACAAATGTTATGGCTTTCTTGGTTCTACAACATCTGAAATTACCAGACAACACACTTCCCACTAGAAGAAAAAATAGGGGGAGGAACAAGATTGAAAAAGGGAAGTGAATTCTTCTTACATACCTATATAATGAATGAAGATTTACATTATGCTCTCATGTAACCATCATAGGAACCCTGCAAGGGTAACTGCCCTTCCACTGTACAGATAAAGAGCACTGTCACTAAATAGTTTAAGATCATGTAACAAATAAGACAGGGAGATTCATATCCAAGATGATCTCACTCCAAGGCCTGAGCATACATTTTTACTGAACCAGATATGGAATAGCAACAGTCTTGGGCTTTAGAATTAAGCTATGTGTAAGAGGAGAAAAAAAATGTTGGAGGTATGGATTTGTAGACATGAATAAGAGATTTTTTTCAGAGATAGGGGTTAACAATCTCACAAAAACATATTCTGATATTCCTAGATTTAAAAAAAAATGTGTTTCTAAAAGTTAAGGAAAAGGAGAGTGTGGTGACAAGTTCTTTTTAAAATAAAACTCTTATGTCTATAAAATCTTAAACTCAAAGTGAAAGATCTAAAGAGCCTGAAGAAAATGGGGCTAAATTTTTTTTGAATGAGTTGCCAATGAATAAAACAATTTCAAGACCCACATGGAATAAATGTGTAAGAAAAACCAAGAAAAATAGAAAAGAGTAACATTTGGGGGAAATGACTTGCCTTAATAGCTAAAAGAATATGTTACTAGGCCACTGTAATCAAAATCAATGGGATACTGGTTAAGGGGCAGACAATAAGAAAAAGACCCTAATATAACTGAGACTTTAATATGTCAGCAGCGGTATTTCAATTAGTTGGATACATGATGCTGGCATAAGCAGCTACTCATATGAAAGAAAATAAATTTACTGACAAATTTTTATGACAAATTATAGACTGAAAATAATTATTAAAGAATATAGGAAAAAGGCAAATATTCTAGTGGCAGGGAGGCTTTTCTAGCCATATAAAAGTTCATGTATCTAACAATACAAAAAATAAAAACTGTGCACAGTAAAATGTAATAGAACCTTACAAGTTGTCTCTAATATAGACAAAAGATGCCTCATAAATTGACAAGAAAAAAAGCAAAGAACTTAAATAGGCAAGTCAGAGAAGCACAAACCCACAGAGCCAACAAGCAAGTGAGAGGGTGTTCAAACTCACTAGTAGTGAGGGAAACAAAGTAAAACTGAGTTACAGCTTTATATGATCAGATTGGAAAGCCGTTAGAAAGAATTTGGATATATATAACTCATGCACTGCAAAAGGAAATGTGAAGTGCTATATCTCTATGAAAAGTGATCAGGCAAATTTATTAAAATTAAAATCCACTGCACTTGATCTAGAAATGTGCCACCAAACAATTTATGCCACAGAAAAGCACAAATGCATGTAAGAACACATGTACAATGATGTTCCTTACAGAATTGTTCTTAGAATCAGAAGGCTAGAAACAAAGTGATCACTTATAAGTAATGAAATGGATGAATGTAGTGCACCCACCACACCAGAGTATTATGCAGCCATCAGAATAAATTAAGAGCTATATCAAAATGGATGGAATAATATCTAAGAGGCACTGCTGAGTAACATAGGCAAAACACAGAACAGTTTGTACAGCAGGAATCCAATTTAAAATATAATACCAAATATTTTTGTAATAGATGTTGTATTACATTCCGATGAAGAAAATGTAGAAATTTCAGTTATTTACCTGACGTGGATTTTGTTGACCAAATTTAACTTGATGAGTGACAGCCTTGATAAACTTCTGTTGCTTTGCTCCTTTCTTATTCTTTAGACCAAAAGTTTTGTCCTAAATGAGAAAGAGTATAAAAATATCTTAGCAATTTATATTAATTTCACATCTATTTTCTTAGTCATGTCTAAAAATCATTGTTTCATTTACTTACTGTAAGAAACTTATTGTTTCGTGTGCTACAGAGGCAAAACACTCAATCATCAAGTCAAGGCAACATATGACCTCAAACATCTTCCAGCGTTCTTTACAATTCAAAATCTATTTATAACTATCATCATTCATTCAATCTGTTACTCTATGATGCTTTTTCCAGCATGTTGTGGAATATCACTTCTATAGGATGTGCAAGAGTTGCTATATTAGAGTAAGTCCTAAAGTCAAATAAGTTTAGGAAAATTCTTGGTTAATAGGGCTTCCAATTTTAAGCACAAGATAGCTCAGAGCCTTTACCACAGGGGATATAGTAGGCAGCAATGCCAAAACTCATTCTACCTCAAAATGCATTTTCTAGTATCCTGAAGGATTATGTACTATTGAACATATTTTTGGGAATAGTGCATAAGAAGATACTTTAAATTCTGAACTGATTTTTGGGGGGCAGAGTTATTCTCTAAAAACAATTTAAAGAACTCAAGCTACTGAGAAGTATTCATTCCTAACTTTCGCTAAAATGGAAATATTGAAATTGAAGTATATTTAACTAAAAAGCAACATGTTACTTAAATCTGTGAATACTAATATAGTAATCTGTAAAAACTATTAATATAAGAGCAGTTATTCACTTATAAAATGCTCATTATATTCAAGGCACTAATTGTGATTTTTGGTTATCTATTCATATTTATTAAGTATGCAGTACAAAAACTAAATTCACATTTCCTGGAATTTCAGAATGTGACTTTATTTGGAAATAGGTTTTTGCAGATATAGCGAGTTAAGGTAAGGTCACGGTGAGTTAGGGTTGGCCCTAAACCCAATGACTGGTATCTTTATAAGAGTAAAGGACACACAGACAGAGAGAGAAGGCAATGTGAAGAAAGACGCAGGTAAACTGGAATGATGCAGCTATAAGCCAAGGAATGCCACAGATAACTGTAAGATCCAGAAACCAAGAAGAGGCAAGGAAACATTTTTGCTAGAGACATCAGAAGGGTCATGGTTCTGCCTACACCTTGATTTCGGATATCTGGCCTCCCTATTGGTAAGAAAGTAAATTTCTGTTGTTTTAAGTCACCTGGTTTGTGGTAACTTGTTACAGCAGCCCTGGGAAACTAATGTAGGAGACTTGACTAGTAGGTTTCACGCTCAGTGAATGGGTGGCACCGGTGAAAGGAAACCACCAAATACTGGGTATTTTCTGTTTCTCTGAAGAAGGGTCCTCTAGCTGGGAGAGCAATAAACATGGTTAAAAGGAGTAGAGAACAGGTGGGAGACAGAGTCTGTTACTGCACAGACTCCTTAGTACCCATTTTCAGGCTCATTTTGACCACATCTGCCTATCTCCTTTGTGCTCAGAGTTCCAGAAACAGAGGGGCCTCTTGACTTATTCCCTTTCTCCTCTTTTCTTGCAGGGGTAATCATCTGGTTGAATGGTGGGAGAAAAGAACTATCAACTGCTACTACACTTTTAACCCCTAGTTTTCAGCCTCTTGCCTTCTGCATTACCTACTCCTCCCATCATTGAACTTTTCCAGGATTTTACAGGGAAAATCCACTTGCTTCTCAATGGCACAGTCCTAGGTGGGCAGTAAGATTTGACTGCTCTGTTCTACTAAGCCAGATACCAACTTATTCACCCATTAGCAATCTTCATTAAGTTGAGGTTCAAAATTAAAGATACCTCCTAATTTCAGGATGAAGTTTGTATCTCTTTCTTATTCTCTTGTTTATGGGTGGGTTTCAGAAAGGAAAAAAAGGCAAAAAGGTCTTTACTTTTGAAAGTAATCTAAAATCACTGAAAGGTATCTAGTGTGGCATATTTTATAATCTTTATTTTGGAATCCTTTCTAAGGGAAGGAACAAGAGTAACAGGAAGAAGTATTATAGGTACAGAATACCTGAATAAGCTGGAAATGGAAAACAGTATTGATAGGATTAGGATTTAAACACATCCAACACAGCATAATTTTATGGTATCTCAAATACCAATAAAATAGATCTTCCAATGTTCTTAAATCATAGCATTTAAGAGGGTTTTAGTTATAAAAGAGTAATTCTCATTGAGAACTATCTCTTTATTCATATCTATATCCATCCATATAAAATTTTACTTCCCCTACTCAAATGCCTATCTCATGTTTTAATATCCTATTACAAAATTCTACATGAATTTTCTATAGCCTATGCACATAAAAAAAAGGCAAGCACATATATGCTGAAATTCTCTCCACTGAGTTTTTTTTTAATGGCTCGCTTCCCTTGTTTTTATACAGGAAGCTTAACACTCAATCCAATTAGAAGAAAAGATAAGAGTAATGTGACATTTGAAGAGGGCTGATGATACGCAGCAACCAGGTGTCAAGTGACATACTTTTACAAAAAGTGAGTTCTCATTGGGGAAGGAGGTGGGCAAGGAGGGGACAATTCTACATAAAAATATTAGCAGCATCGAAATATACCTTGACAGAGAAGAGCATAACTGGGGTTCACCCCATGTCTCTAATGTAGCTACGGAGAAGAAACAAATTATAAATAAAGACCAAATAGCAAAGTACATACTGACATATGAAGGCTTAGGAATGAAAAAGTCCTTCAAGGGGATCTGGACAACTAGAAAATAAAGTACCCACAGCCCTGGCTAGGTAGCTTAGCTGGTTAGAGCATCGTCCCAATTTGCCAAGGTTGCAGCAAACTGACGCTTCTCCCTCTCCTCTCCTCTCCTCTCCCCTCCCTCAAATCAATAATAATAAAAAAGCGCTCATGACAACAGTAGAGGTGAGTGAGCTCCAGATCCCAGAAGAAAATACATATTTCTACACATAAACTCCTGAATATACAGGGTCTGGCAGAAGTGACACCTGCTTGAATGTGGTTGGCTGGGTAATAATTTATAGTTTTGAGTATTTCACCTAAGATGTCATATGGTGTGCTTGAGTGTAGTATTATGTTACAGAATTACATGCTTATGACTTTGTAATAAGAAGGGGAATTATTTGTGCCAGACCCTGTATATTTTACTGAATCCTCTTAACAGTCTTATGATATACTGTTATCACTCTGTAAACAAAGATACTGGAATTCAGAAATGCTCAACAATTCTTCTGAAGTAACATTGTCAACAAGGGGCAAGCTATATGGTATGAGACTTTAAGAATATTAAGTTCTGAAATCAGACTGCCCATGTTCTAATTCCAAATAGAACTGAGCAAATTTCTTTTTTTCAGTTTTTTTTTTTATTTGCAAAGTGGGTCTCACACTAACCATTTAGGATTTTTTGTGAAAGTTAAAAAAATTACTACAATGAGGCAATATAGCACAGAGGTTAACAGCAAGGACTCGAGCTAGATATCCTGGGATCCCTAAGATCCTTTGAATCTTTATATTCTGTCACTTGCCATCTTAGTAACCTTGGGCAATCTATTTAACCTTTGTGCATGTTTCCTCAATTTAAAAATGGTAATAATACTCACTCCACTGAGCGAATTGAGTAAAGTTATCTCTTGCAGATGGCTTGTTTCTCTTTCCCCAAAACACTGAGAACTGTGGCCCATTAAGTGTTAACTATTCAGTGACAGATGGTATCTGAACCAAGGTATATTTGATTCCAAGCAGAGTCCTTGTTCTTTCCACCATGAAAAACTACTTCCCAGAAAAACCTAGTTAGGTTACTGGGCCAGTTGGTGGACAAAAAGTTTTCTGAATACCACACTGTGGATCTGGGATACCAACAACATTTATTGAAAACAGGATGTTTTGCAATTTGGAATACTTAAAAAGGCCTTTCTCTCTTTTTCTTTAGTTTAGGACAGACTCTTACCTAAAATTAACCTGGATCTGGTGGAAGGAAAATATGAGGTGGGAAGAGGTTACAATCACCCCCAAATCATGGTTAAGATAAAACTAGGGAAAGAATAAGATCCCAAAGCTTAGGTTTTAAGAAACCGTGTATTTCAAAATTTCAACATAAAGGAGTTTAGAAAACAGCTACTAACTCAAAGCCCTGAGGCTCCAAAGGCCTTAACATTCAGTGAATTTCAGATTTCACTTAAAACTGGCTACCCACCCCCACCTATGTAATCCTTCCTCTTTTACAAGCCAATATTCAATCAAATAAGATGTTTGGGAAAAAAAGGAAAAGGCGGGACAGAAGGGCAATACTGAATAGTGCTCAAAGATAGTTGGGGTCTACTTTCTGGAACACTAGGGTAAGGCAGAGGCAAGCTAGCATGGTTTTACCTCATTAACCACTCCACTCTCCCACCTGCCCCCCCCCCCCCCAATCTAGCGTATTTCTGTAGTCTATCCACGCAATGGACATTCTGCAGCTGGTCAAGTAATCAACTGTTGGCTTTGGCCTAAGTTTTTCATTACCACCAATTATTTCTTTTTCTCCATCCTTTACACACTTGGATCCCCTCTCTATAGGTCTCTATGTATTACTACTTCCTTGCTGCTATAAGTCCTTAACTGGATTTCTTCTATTTGCTTGCCTTAAACCCAAAAATTAACCCCCTCTTTCCATAATCAACTTTCCATTTCTCAAAGCTGATTTCAGTTTGTTAAGTTTTAGCTGTAAGTAAAGCAAATGGTATATGCCATTTGGGATAACTACGTGAATGTCTGACAGAACAATATCCTTTTTGACATACTCATTTCAGAAAGAAAACACATTAATACAAGTAAATTCACGAAATTTTGGGGAGTTTAAAGAGGGAAAGAAAAAATGCAGACAATATAAAGTTTTTCAGGTGACAAAAAGCAAGCACTGTATATAGACAGTACAGGTCAGTCTGATTATTTTCCCCAGAGAGTTCTCACTTAAGATGTTAATAAAGAACAGCTGCTATTTGTTGTTATGTATAACTATAAGAATCTTACATGTATTTGTTGTTATATATACCTTATATGTTAGATACCTTACATGTCATCTCATTTAACCTATAGCTCTGTAATACAGGAATTAGCTCCATTTGGCAATGAGAAACTGTGGTTCAGACAGGTCATGCGACATAACTAAAACTGTGTTTGACATTTTTATTTGAACTATGGGACTCAAACCCCAGTTTCTCTGACCCCAAAGCCAGTTCTTCTTACATTAAATTATGTTGCCTCTCATGTCTTGTTTTACTTCTTTCCTTAGAGTTATCAAAAACTACAGGCTTTTGTTTTTCTACAGTAAGTGCCTACAGTAGTGGCAACAGGGATACAGAAGGGGGACAGGCAGACAGAGAAACCACTTATTTTGACCAACTTAGAATTTCAGGACATATTACTATAAAATCTCTCCAAGTTAACCATACACTGAAATAAATATTAGTCTTTACAAGTCAAAATAGAGTATAAAGAAACATATTAAAAAATTAAGATAGAATCAATAAGCAGTATGAACCTGGTTTCAAGAATATTCATTAAGAGTTTGTCATAAAGTATATTTAATTTTTATACCCCTTGCAGTAACCATTGACATATGCTGGGACTTTAGGTAAGTTTTGTTTTTTGAAGTCACATATAGTATTTAATAAAGTGGAATACGTCGTTTTCTTACCAGGCTAGTAACAGAATATTTTCTATAAAGCTAGTTTCACAACAAATGATATACATTACAATTCACAATACTGTCTGACCTCTTCAGTGGTAGCAAGAATCCATGCAGCACTTGAGTCTGCAAAATTGTTAAAAAAACCCTCTCATTATATATGTGGGAAAAAACTGCTGCATCCACACTGTATACACTACCTGCCAGTCACTTAGTAGCCAGCTAGGCTAAGTTATGAGATAGATTATCAGAGATAGACCACATTCACATAACTTTTATTACGGAATGTCGGTATAATCATTCTATTTTATTATTGTTGTTGATCCTATTGTGCCTAATTTATAAGTTAATCTTTAACATAATTATGTACATATAAGAAAAAATAGTATATGAAGTATACTTTATAAAGTGTAAAGAAAGGTTCTGTATCAAGCATCTACTGGAGTCTTGGAAGTATCCTTTACTGATCAGGTGGAACTCATGTAGCTAAAGCTCAATAATGAATAAAAGGTTAGGTTTTCATGTAACCTATGTAGGTTTCATGTAGGTTTTAATTTCACATCTACATGGGAGTTTGGCTTTGCATCACAGTCAACCATGTTAATTCAAATTCGGTAAAGGAACACAATTAAATGTCATCCCTGAAATGGTGCCCATTTACTTAGCTCTGAACACCATCAAGTCACCATCCCCCAGAGATCTAAGGGTCAGGAGTCTGGTTATGCTAGTTCACAACAGTTCCAATGACTACAAACAGGCAAGAATACAGATGCTGCTTCAGCATCTGAACTCTTCATAAGCATATTATTTAAATCAAATCAGAAAAATTTATTAAAAACAGTAACTTGTAAACGTCTCATTTCGAGATACCCAAAATGCATTTTGGTGGCATTCTACTAAAAAATAACTATTCTACAAAAAGCTGTCCATTATTCGGGGATACTCTATGCAAAAAATCGGCCGGGGGTTTTTCCAGTTATACCCAAACCACACAAGGAAGTACTTAATTACAAGAATGATTTATAGCAGGAACCGAGGGGAGAAATGCCTCCTTGGGGGCTATGTGATACGTTTATGGAATCTTAAATATGGGTCACTCTCTTAAGGAATCTCATCGACACATTCGTTGGGATACAAATACACAACCTTTAAGAAGTAAATTGCGTTCCTCGGCCATTAAAGGGCTACAGGCGCAATGCACTGAACCAACCCACTTATGTAACAAATTCGGGTACGACACTTAACAGAGCTGGTGACACTGACAACTAATGTATTTTAAAGCGTTATCCAATTTAATTCAAAATATATGTAGCACGCGCCGGGTACAACAGGGTGGGCTGTGACTTGAAAGAAGCCTCCACTCTTTAAAGAACGTGGAACAGTTTAGAGATGAATCGAAAATGCCACAGCAGTTAATTGTTGGCTCTTAAGTATTACTACTTCTAGATAATGGCTAAAGAAAACCAGGCATACAAAGCCTTGTCAGGAGTCGGCCTTCCTTAGAGTCTGGCCTGAGCCCGGTCAGCGTTATTTTTTAAACACTAGCCCAGAAACATCTTCAATTTTGAGAACTACCCGGTGGCAGGTATGAAGTGAGAGAGGGAGAGGTGTCGTTTCGCACTAAGGTCAGTGAAGGGAGGCGTGTAAGAGAAGCAAAGGCTGGGTACGGGGGCGCCAGCAGCGTCACTATAGCGATGAGACGCAACGAGCGTTACCAGGGGGCTGAAAAACAGAGCAGTGGGCTACAGTGAGCCGAAGAGGGAACACGTGGCCTCAGAAAACGCAAGCTGGAGCCGGGGAGCGAGGAACCCAGAGGCTGCTTCCCTGAGGGCTCGAGGCGTGAGTGGGGGAGGGGACGGGTACTCACTTCGATAATCTTCTCCTTTTTTTTCTGCTCCGCCTTTTTGCTGCCCCCGGCCTGAGCCTGTTTCTTGGGGGGCATTGCGGAGACAGGTGACAGAGGCCAGACTTAAGCGCAGCTGGACACCGTCAGGGTACGTGCCCCGCCGCCGGAAAAGGAGGAAGACGCGGGCTGCCGTCGCTGCCGCACCGTACGGAAAACTGGGCGCTCACTTACGGTCGAAAAGCGGCTTTTGCGACCAGCCGGGGTGGCGGAGAATTGTGGGTAATGAGGCCCCGCGCCTGCGAGCGGAGCTGCGCGTGCGCCTCGGACTAGACTTGCCAGGAGGGGGCAGGGATAGGACGTGGGAAAATAACTACGCGTAACACGTGATGTAGCTCTCCAACCTGGCCTTCCCTCGGGTGCGGCGAGCCTAAAGATTCCTGCGGGTCTGCGAATTGTGCCCTCCTTCCGCATTTTCTTCCGCTGAGGATGGGTTACTCTTTGGTCCATCGCTTTGCTTCGCGTGTGACCTTGTCTGCAGGCTGGCTTAATGATCGCCTGTGCCATCTCCTCCCTGAATGACCAAGCAGCCTCAGCAGCTCAGGGTTGCTTGGGCGGGCGGGGTACCCAGTTACCATCTTGTGCTTTGGTGGGGCAGGGCTGCCCGGCGGGCAAGTGCAGCGTGCTTCAAATTCCTGCCGAAGGTTTTCGAGAAATTAAAAAAGTTTTCCTTTTATTTGAAGACTGCCAGGGATGGCCGCCTGAAGAAGGAGGCACTTGACTCTTTGACGTACTATATTGTATTATTTACAGATTTCAGGGAAGTGCCCAAAGGCTTTCTAAAATCCCCATTATAATGTAAAATCAATCAAACCTAATTTGAGGGTGGAAAGCACATCTCAACAGCTTTCATTAAGTGCTCAATAAGTCCAGAAACTACTTGGTAGCTTATACATTATACATTATTTCATTTAGTCATCACAGCGGCCTCGAAGTAGGCGTTGTTGATGCTTGCATTTTCCAGAAGGAGGACATAAAGGAAACACACCCAAGGTCATGTTAAAGGCTGAGCTAGGGATTTCGACTTTCACAATCTAATCTGAAAGTCTAAATGTGTTATCACTAACTTTAAAAAAGTAGATCATGTTTGAAATTATATTCGATGAATGAATGGGTCCCCGTATTCTACAAACCAAAATACCATCTTTGAAAAATTTCCCCCTTATGTCTCTGTCTCTCACACACACAGTAACTATATAAGATGGTAGATGTTTAACTTTATTGTCATTTTGCAATATATACATGTGACACGTCGCATTGTACATCTTTAACACATTATATGTTAATTATATCCTCATAAAGTTGGGGTACAATAAAGGGATAAAGATCCAAAATCCAAAATAAAACAACAAAAACTAGAGGCCCTTCCTGTGTGTGTAGAAGAGATTACCCATTATGTTAAAGTACCCATTTTAGAAGTGAAAAGGGCAAGTTTCTCTCTTGCTTATTCCACAGGAACAGATTCTTGCTACATAATTTAGGGTTTAGCAGGCAGATTCTTCTTGCCATATCCACCTAAACCTCAGGTTTTTATCTCAAAGGAATGAGACAAGACTCAGGAAGAGTTCAGGAGTTCCTCAGAGCATTACAAAAATACATGTATTGCTAATCCAGTGTTGGTAGGCCATTTACTGCATCTGCAGTAGACTGTAATTACATTGTTTACTGTTACTTCTTGCTCCTTTTGTTTTCTAGCCTGATTTTCCAGGCTTCCCAAGATTCTTCATTTCCTAAGATTTACAGGATTTCTTAGATTCTGTGAGCAATATTTCCAAGAAATTCTCTTTTTTTTTTTTTTTTTACATAAATTAGTCTTGATTTTAGTTTGCAACTAAGGACTGTTATGGGATGAATTGTGTTCCTTCCTCTCCCCCTATTCATATGTTGAAATACTAATCTCCAGTACCTCAGCCTGTGAATAGGGCCTTAGAAGATAGGGCCTGCAGCATGTAATCCAATCTAACTGGTATCCTTATATGAACAAATTTGGACATATGAAGAGGCACTAGAGATGCCTGTGCACAAAGGAAATACTGCTTGAGGACCACAGCAAGAAAGCAGTCGTCTGGAAGCCAAGGACAGAGGCTGCAGAAGAAACCAAGGCTGTCAACCCTGTCCTTCATCTTGGATTCCTAGCCTCCAGAATATAAGAATATAAATTTCTATTGTGTTGACAGAAGAATGTCTAAACCTGTACAGATTTTTATATAAATTTATTTGAGCCAAACAGGATATGCCTAGAGGCAAAATCTTAAAAGACTGAGGAAAATATCTCAGAATGGCAGTTTGCAGGTTCTTTTATGCATTTGGAATTAAGAAGGGAACATTAGGAAGATTACATGAAGGTGCAATAAAGCAGGAAAAGGATTGGGTTTCAGGGTAGTTAATAAGACTATGCTCTCTTGAGGCTAGTTTCAATTTTGAGGGGTCTGAAAAGAGGCATTTTGAAGCTGTGTTAACCTAAATGCACAAAAACACTGGACAGGTTTTGCTTAAGGCAAAGAAAAATCTTTTAGAAGTTAATACAAGGTCTGTCCAGGAGGCATTCAGCCATGTAACATGCAAAATAAAGACATTTATTGAAGAAGATACAAGAAATATTGTACCTAGGATGATGTCTCAGTCCCCTTCAAAGTAGGCATGTTGGGACCTCCTACAGTTCTAGTTGCCATCAGCTGTGTCATTGTATTTTCCTGAATCTCATCAACAGTCTGGAATCTCTTTCCTTTTAAAGGTGATTTTAATTTTGGGAAAAGCTAGAAGTCACAGGGCACCAAATCTGGGCCATAAGGGGGCTGAGTCACCCAGGTGATTTGATGCTTTGCCAAAAAAACTTCACAAGATGTGTTGGTGAGTGGATATGTTGTCATGTTGAAGCTACCAATCACCAGTTAGTTGCCCATAGCGGTGGCCTTCTGAATGATCTGAATAGTTTCCACAGAGAAATGTTCAAGCTTAATGCAAAATTTGATGCAGATCTATTGCTGTACTCACTCATTTTGAATGTGACGGCCACACAGTACACATGCTCACTCAACAGCATCTACTTCCCCCACTGACTTCACTGCCCCCCAGTGAAGTCATCCTTCACACATGTGCACTCCAGTCCACTCTATGGCTGTCAGATTATATCAGTGTTGCACAAACCATTCTCAGTATATTAACAATGGCTGGACTTTTTCCAGACAGACCTCATGTATCTAGGGTGTTACTATCCACCATGACCTTCCCAGTTAGGAATTTATGATCAGATCATCACGACATTACCTTCTGTAGAACCCACTTTTCATCTACAATTGTTTAAGGTACTCAGTCGGTGATATTATGTTATGGCAGCCTTAGCAAACTAATACAGATCGTAACTAATAAAGGACCAAACTCTTCTGTGGGTGTTGCTATTATGGTGAGCGGAGGCAAGGCTACTATTTTATCTAAATAAATTACTGTTTTTTACTAATTTGACTGGTCTTGTAAGTCAAATGATCCATTTTATGGGTTGAGGCAATATACATTAGAAAGTATTTTGATTTAAATATTGAATGCTTCTGAATGCAGGCAGTTTACTTTGAGACAATTTTTTCTCTTCAAAAAGATAACAAACGATTTGCCAGTGTTTCAATAGAGCATGTAAAATTCCTTCTAACTTGTCAGTTTGAGTTTCAATTCTGTAAACCTTCACTTAACCTATGCTGACAAACTTTTCTTAAATCAATGACTTACATAGGTGATTAATCTGTTTCTATTTGAAGTATTTCTTGCTGCTATTATAGTTATTATGACATTTGTCAAGAAATCAAGATGTACAATTTCCAAATATTTCTTGCTTCATTGAAGCTAAACAGATTTTCTATGATTCCCATCAGTCATGTCATCTCTCTAGAGATAGCTTTCTAATGGTTCCCATGTTTCTTTGAATTTAATACAGGGAATTCCTTGTTTTCTTCTGCCCAATAATGTCTGCTTTTTATATCATGTTATTTGTTATACTCCTCATGTTAAGCCAACTTTGCCTATCCCCTACCTCTGCACCTCACCTACCATTCTTTACTGCCTTAGAACTTTTCATAAATAGTGTGACATATACAGCCCCAAATAAAAACTAGTCTACCTTCTATCTAGGTGCCATAAATAGAAATTTTGGCAAGTCATTGTTGATTTCTCCTTTAACCTCCAAATCCAGTACAGTCCTAACGACTCCATCACTTAAGTTTCTTTCAAATTATATCCTTCCTACCGATACAGGGGCAATCTGGTGAAACCACTGGGGAGTGGGGAGAGAACCCTGAAGTGGCATGGGAGCGCCCGCCTTCCCACGCAAAGGGAGTGGTCACGAAGTGCCAGAGGCCGTGGGATTGAAGCTGCAGCTGGCCTACGATAGATTTCCATACCCCTGGGTCAGGGTGAATAAACTAGCACGTCTCATGCCACAGCAGGAGGAGGCTTGCACAGAGTACTCGCTTGCTGGATAGGCCACAGGAACACGTATACTGTGGAGTTTGTTTTGATGGTAAGGGGGAAGTGCAGACCTGCCAATTTAGTCTCAATTGGCTGAAAAGTGGGACGCTTCTGGAGCACGTGGGATATTGGGCCTGGATTTTTAAACAGAGGGTGGGTGGAGGCTTCAGGCTCTTCCCCTTCCGGTTTTCCTTGTTTGCCCAGTCAGGGGCCCAAGTGTTCTCAGGCCACTGGGCCTTGGACACCGTGTTGTCTGGCTGCATCCTTGTGCCCCTGGCTGCACTGGCGACTGGCATTGTGCTGTGCAGTCCTGCTTGGCTGGGTGCACGGTCACAATGGTGAGCCACCAGCTAGAGGGAAGGCTACAGACGCTGGGTCGGTGGGCGGGAGTGGAGAAAGGTTAGGGCACAATCATTAGGACTCCCAGGAGCCTGCAAACTCCAGAAAGAGGCCCGAAACTGAACTGCGACCCGGGGCCAGTTTAGCTGGCTCCCACCTGAATGGCTGTGTGGCAGCCAGACTGCGATTCCCAAGGATGGTACTTTAAATGGGTGAAGGAATTCCAGGCACACCTTTGAACTATTCTGGGTTCAAAGGGTGGCAGGGTTATTTTTCTTTGGGTAATTTAGTGGGAATGGGCTCTGAGGCAGAAGCCTGCCATTCCTCCAAAATTGCATAGCCTTTGGATAAACGACCCCTTTCCTTTTTCACCGACCCTCTGCCTCCAGAGTTTGCCTGGTGGGCAGTGGGCAGTAGAACCCCACTTGCTGTTTGGTGACACTACCTCTCTACCTTATTTCACGGCCATATCTCTTGCCAGGGCTACTGCAAGAACCTCTTGTTCTCCATTTCAAGCTTTTCCCCTCACGTCTGTCGTTAAAAATTACTAGGTTGCTAGTATTTTTTTATAGTGGACCATCAAAAAATGAGCAAAGTAGAAACAAGCAAAATGGATGAAACATATTTTGTGTAATAAAATGTTTTTAAATACATTCCAAAAATGTGGCAATATTTATGTAAAATATAGTCATAAATCAAGTTAAATGCTTAATTTTTCTGTTATGAAAGCTAATTGCCTACTTCTTTTTTAGATTAGATTTTAGAGTCAGAAATTTATGGATTAAATATCATGGTTTCCATTTTATAAGCAGCTTTAGGCCAATTGCTGAATACTCTATGCTTCAGTTTCCTTATATATAAAAGAGAAATAATTACACTGTGGCTCACATGTAGCTCACATGTGAGTCACTCAAAGTGGCACACGTAAGCACGTAATTAGTTTATATTACTATATAATCCAGGTCATAGTCTAAAGGAGTAAAGAATTCAGTGTTGACTCATTAATTGCTAAAGAAACGCACTCCAAGAAATATTAGCAACGTAAAATGGGGAGATTGGATGACTGGATGTGGGAGCTGAGGGGGGGAAAGTCAGAAAGTAGAGAATTTTCAGGTGTTAAGCATGGGCAAATGATCACTGATGGTGGTGGCTAGGGAGGTTACATTGGCAATGTATGAAGTATGTGGGCAGGCAAGGAACTAATGTTTCCCATTTTGCCTTTGTTGAATTTTGGGTGCTAGTGGGACATTCATGTGGAGAAGTCCAATGGCATGTGGATATTTGACTGGGAGATTCAGGACAGACTTTGGAACATACAGTATCAATGGAAACAGACAACTTTGAGAGGGATTACACAGAGCAACAAAAAATCGGGTTTGGGGGGAACATTTAAAATATACATACAGAAAAAGCTCAGGGAGGGCAAGTGAGACGAGGCGACTGTGACAGGACGCTTAGGGAGAAGGAACTTTCTGGTAGGGTGATTTTGCCTCTGGAGCTGGCTCAGAAACATGGCTGCTCATTCAGAGTGATTAGAGTACCTTTACTACATTTAGGGTATGGATGCCCTTGTTCCCTCTTTAGTGTGTGTTCTCCTGGGCCTCCACATTGCTGTCTCATTTTCATCTCAGAGGTCTCAGCTCAAATGCCAGTTCCTCTGGATGACTGTCCTTGACCATCATATCTAAAGGGCCTCCATCCCCTACTCCCAGTTAATTTCTATCTCGTCACTCTCTTCATAACTTTAGAAGCATTTACCACGTGTGTAATTACTTTGTGTTTTTGTTTATTTCTTAACTGGGTGTTTCTTGCCCCAGAATGTAAGCTTCGTAGGAGTAGGGATTCTGACTCTCTTGTTCATCACTGCATTCGTAGCACCTAACACAACCTGTCTCTTTGAAGGAACTCAGTAAATGTGTTTAAAAAAATGTTGGATGACTGAGAACCAGGTTGGGAGCTGACAGTTCTTTCCCATTTATTGTGTAAGAAGGTATTTAGTTTTGGTGTTTTAATGTTTATCTTATCTATTGAAGATGAATTTAATAAAAGCCTCTGTGTCAAGATGTTATGAGCACCCAGACTCATCTGGGGGATTTTCCAGTAATAATGAAGATGTGCTATATGTCTCTAAATGCCAAGGTTCCACAATAAAGGGCAGAATTAATAGATGTGACTTCTGAGGACAAATGTCTGTAATTGGTGGGTTGTTCTAGTTCTCCTGATGACACCTCAGCTGCTTATTATGGAATGTGGGTTTGTAATGGTGTGTTGGGCATTGCAGTCAGTGAATGGGAAATGAGCAATATAGGAAAGGATGTAAATTTTGGTAAAATATTTGTGTTCTGAGCTTGAAATGACACTTTGCCATCTTCAATGATGCATGTTTACAACACAAAATCAGAAAATATTCCAAAAAATTCTGTAAGAGATAAGTCTCTTTTTGTAATAGGTTATTCTGGGATTCCTGTAAAGGACAAGTATTGTGTCACTAGCAATTATATTTTCTGAAATAAAAAATGGAGGAAACATGATCTGAAAAAATTTATTCATGTTTTTATGAGGGCATAAAGACGGAACATTCAAAATTGAAACAGTTCTAAAAAATCTATGATGTATGTACCATTGCATGTACCATCAGTATATGCAAGATGATGTGGAACCATAGTAGATAAAAGGGACTTTTCACCTAGGAAAGTCAGTGAAAGGAGCTTAGAGGAGGTGCTGTTTGAATTGTGATTATAGAGTTACCAAATGGAGTAGAGAATAGTAGCTATTTCCAGTAGAGAAAATAGCATGTGCAAATATGTGAATGTGTGAAAATAGATGACATTTTTAGGGAGTTACAATGATTTGGTGAAGATGTGTTGAGACAGTGACAAGACATGAAGCTAAAAACATGTTAGGATCAAAATAGGAAAAAATAAATAGGAACCTCATGTGAGCTCACAAGAGAACCTGGTTTTAGCTCTGGCTGGGTAGCTTGGTTGGTTAGAGCAACATCCCTACATGCTAAGGTTGTGGGGTTTGATCCCCAGTCAGGCCCATACAAGAATCAACCAATGAATGCATAAATAAGTGGAAAACAAATTGATGTCTCTCTCTCTCCCCCTATTATTACTCTATCATCATCAATTAAAAATCTGGTTTTAAACAATAATTTCCAGCTTTCAAAAAAGAAAACTCAGGCTTATATAAAATACATTAATTGTCTAGAGTCACTGATTAGAAGAGACAACCCACTTCTTTCTTGAAGTCCAGGCTTTTAAGTAATTAGGTGACACAGATTTTACTGGTGTTTGGTTTTCAGTTTAACCAACATTGTGTTTTTTTGGCACAATGTTATCTTGGTGAAATTGGGTTAAAAAGAGTCATTAAATTACAGTTGCTCAAATTTTCATCATGTGGTTTTAAACTAACTAGGGAATTATGTTTCTCATTGTTCATAAAATTTAGATGTTATTGTAAGGAAGTGGCTCATGTGGTTTTGGGAACTAGAAAGTCTGAAATACATAGGGCAGGCGGGCAGGCTGGAAACCCAAGCAGGAGTTGATGTGGCGATCTTGTCACTGTCTTGTGGCAGGATTCCTGCTTCTCTGGGAAACTGTAGTCTTGTGCCATGGATTGTCTATCCTTACTATTAAGTTACCTGTATATTTTCTTTTGTCATCATAGACAAAATAAAAAGGATATCAAAACTCCATGAGGAAAAAGTGCAGAGAGAATAAAAATGTCAAGTACTTTTCTAGTGCCAATTGCAATTCTAGTGTAAATTAAAATTCCATAAAAACATATTAATTCCTAGAAATTAGCACCCACAAAAACACTTTATTCTTCTCTGATTTTATAAAAATCTGTTTCATGTGCAATAATTCTGATTTATTCCAATTGCTTTTGTTCCCCCAATATTTTTAGAAAATACTAAAAATAGTTGGTATTTGAAAAATGTTCCATAAATCAGGAAAAAAATAATTCTTATCGACAAGACAATACACTATTTGGTATGAAGTTAGAAGTACAAATTATATGAATTGGTATTACAAGGGACATAAATTAGGTTACTTATGGCACTTTCCCCTATAGTCTTCCCAAGGTCCTATTGTTCTTCATAATAAGGCAAAAATAAAAGTTTAATCAGTAAGAATGAGCTTGGTTCCAAGACAAGAGTTATCGTTAAATTTGAATGATTCTATTGATTTGGCTAGATGAACCCGAGGCAAGATTGTATTCAAGGATTGAGGTGTACTTTAGTTTAAAATGAGTGCTTCTTAACTTGTTGGCAAACAGACTCCGATTGCCAATAAACTGGGCTGAGACAGGCTCAAACAATAGCTAAGCTCATACAGAAATAGTAACTCATAAATACAGCAGTCACAAAAATGTTCACTTAAAAAAAACCTTTTTACATTATAATTATCTAAAGAAATGTCACCAGTAATGAAACGTGAAGCTAATCAAAACACCTCAATGGTATTCATGACCTTCATTGTGGAAAACCAGAGAATAGTTTTAATCTTTTTTTTTTTGAAGAACTATATCCTTCTTTACATCTTCTCTCCCTTTCTTCTGCAACTTATGTGAACTTCACCTACAGGGAAGTCACATTTTTAGCAATTTCTGAAATGCTTATCAAAAAAGTTTGGTTTTGATATCTTACAAAGTGACAGTGGTTAAATTCTGCGGGAGCTGGAGGCTGAGGAGAGACAAACAGGTAGAATCTTGTGCCTGTTTGTCCCTCTTTTCCTTTCTCCGTTGGTTCAGCCAACTAAAACATCAAATAATTGCAAAGGGATAGGACATTTACTATTGTAATAATACAAGTTTGTCTTATATGTTTTAATTAAGCTAAGTTAGATCGTACATTTTATTTTGTTGCCTTATAGAGATTATGGATGCCATATTGAATAAAGCATGACCCTGTTTTTAGTTTAATGGTGAATATAGACATGAAGTAGTTACTATACAACAATGGTAAATTATGGAACAGAAGTCTGCAAAGTGTTCTAAAACTATAGTGCCAACAACTCTATCTTAGAATGACAAGAAATGTAATGTAATATAAAGGTAGGTCTTATTGTATTGTGAAAATATGTCAACACAGTAAAAAATAAACTAAGAAACAAAGGCTTCTTCCAAAAACCAGAATAAAAAAACAAGGTTAGCGGGGTAACAGATCCCTTGGCCTAATACCAACAGATATTAGGGAGATAAAACAAGAGGGCATAGGTAGCTCCCTGTATTATAAACCATGCAAATGGAGAAACCAAGGCCTGGGTCTCATATAATCCCAAGGGAAGTAATCAATAAAGGAAAAAAAAGGAAGAGGAGTGTGTGTGTGTGTGTGTGTGTGTGTGTGTGTTTGTGTGTAAATATGTAGCCTGTGCAACTGAGAAATTTTTAATAAACATATAGCTTCACTCACTGACTCATGAGATCAGTGTAGGTAAAAAGTCACAAAGTTGCTACACAATGTTGTCACACTTGTTCTCCTAGCTGCCCTCACTCGATAGAAGAAACCTTTAACTAGGAAAAAGCAAAAGCTATCCAGGAAGTCAATGAAAGGTAATGGGAAAGGTTCATAGAACAGGTGATTTTGCCAGGCATGGAAACAACATAAATTTATTCTGGGAAAAGCAAAGCATATGTGCAAAGGCTGAATAACAGAAAAATTATGATGAGCTTGATAAATAGTAAGTTAATTGGAGGAGCTAGAGTAGACAGCCATTACTTTCAGAATCACTGTAAGACTGTAGGGTCACAGCTGTCTGTGTACCATTTTTTTTTTTTGAGTTAATCTTCAACTTGAACTGTGTGTAAAGATGGTGCTATCAATTTTAGGAACTCAAGCCAGCTGAGTGAAAGTTTTCTAATACTAGATGAACTAAATCATTAAAAGTTCTGTTTGGAGGTCACAGGTTAGGTATGAACTCACTAAGACTGGTTTCAGAACTCCGCATGAACCCTGGATTTCCTTTTACTAGCATCTATTTTCTTCACCATTGGAAGTCTACTGACCATAAGTGACAAAACAGCATAAAATGATGAAGACCTGGCTGGTGTGGCTCAGTGAACTGAGTGCTAGCCTGCAAAGCAAAGGGTCACTGGTTCAATTCCCAGTCAAGGCACATGCCTGGGTTGCAGAACAGGTCCCCAGTAGGGGGCATGTGAGAGGCAACCAAACATTGATGTTTCTCTCCCTTTCTTTCTCCCTCTCTTTCCTTCTCTCTAAAAATAAATTAAATTAAATTAAAAAATTAAAATGATGAAGAAAAAAGAATGCTTTTTTTACTCTAAATTTAAAAGAGCTGTGGACTGCAGCTACTATGATTTACATAGTAGCAGAGTTCTACTAAGAGGTTTTTATTAGACTATATGATTTCCTTGTATTTATTTGTTTTCATTGTATGTACAATTATAAAGTATATGCTACAATAAAGTTATAAGTATATGCTATAATAAAGTTATGATTTTCATTGCAGATTTTGACTTATTATGAATGTCTTAGGTGAAAAAGGAAAAATAATCTTATGACCTAATAGTACTACACTAACAAAAATGTAAAGTGAAAAAAAATGGCTAGTGTATTAGTTTTTTATTGTTACATAACAAATTATTGAAAACTTTAGTTTAAAATAACAGTATTTACTTCTCTGTAGTTAGTAAATGGGAGTCCAGGCACAGCGTAGCTGGGTCCTGTCTCAGGGTCTTCGAAGGCTGCAGTGAAGCTGTCAGACATAGCTGTGCCTCATCCGAGGTTTGGGTCCTCTTCCAAGCTGGCAGAATTTGGTTTCTTATAGCTGAAGATCGGAGGCCCGCAGCCCCTAGAGATTGATTGCCATCCCCTGCTACGTGGCTCTTTGCACAACAGGTCATTTTGCTTCTAGACCAACAGGATAGTGTCTACTGCTGCTTTGAGACTCTTTTGAGGGCTCCTCTAATTAGGGTGGATCCCACCTAGAAAAATCTCCCTTGTAAAAATTAACTGAATTTTAGATAATTAAGGTCCTTAATTATATCTGCAAATCCCTTATACTGTGGGTACTCTATTTTTGCCATATAGTGTACCCCAATCAAGGGAATGCCATTCCAGTGTATTTGAAGATGGTGCCCAAGCTGAAAAGGAGAGAATTATACAAGGAGGTGGGTCATTGGTACTTATCTTAAAATTCTGCCTACCACATATATCAATCTTAAATAACAAGTATTTTTCCTATTTTCACAAGTGAGCTGGGAAATTTTATACCTTTTTAATACCTAAGGCTTAGATGCTATCACAGCCCTACCTAGTAGAAATATAATCCAAGCCACAAGTATGAGACACATATGTAACTTTAAAATTTTTAGTACCCACATATGACAAAGTGGATAGAAACAAGGGGCATTCATTTTAGTGTATATATTTAACTTTATTTTTGTTGTTTACACTATTATAGATATTCCCTTTCCTCCGTTTTTGATAACATGTATTTTATTTAACCAATATATCCGCAATATTATCCTTTCACCATGTAATCAATATCGAACATTATTAGTGAGACATAATCCTTTTTTTAAAATGTTGAATCTTTGAATGGCACATCTCAGTTTGGGTGAGCAGTATTTGAAGTGCTCAGTAGACACAGGTGGCTTTAGGGGTGGCTGTATTGAAAGCATATTGCTATTACTTGCAGTTTTAACAATATCCACCAGGTGTCACAATGAGTTTACAACGCGAAGCCAGAGGCACCCAAAATTTCTTTCTTGGTGACAGTTGTTGGGATTATTTTGTATTCACATATTTTTGACTTCTCATGCATTTGGATTTCCACTTGAGGTTTTTGCCTATAACTGAGCAGTCAAGCAATATGGATTTTTCTATTTAAACAAATGACTTTGAATTTAAAATGATTTGCATATGAGACCCACCATCCCCAATTTTTCTGTAATCTCATCCTAGATGATCTACTTGCTGAAAGCAAAAAATTATGAATTATGTGCACATGCAATATTTAAAAACATAATAGAAATTACCTTAAAGTTAGATAATTTCAAATTCCTGAGCAATTGTGACAACCTCAAATGCCATGAAATAGTCTTCTTTTTACCTTCTTAAAGTGTTTAATAGAACATATTAAACACAGAAAGCCAAAGTTTTAAAAAGTGAAAAATGTTTTTTTTTAATTTCCATTCTATTAATGCAATTTACTAATTGCCAATAAAAATTTCTGCTTCTCACACACAGTCAGCCCAATGGAATTATGATATTTGAGGTTATTAACATTTATTACTTTAAAAGTATAATCACTTAAGAATTTTCATTTAGTTATTTCAGGCTATTATAGGATTTATCTTTATTTATTTATATTTTGAATTGTATTTTATTGATTATACTATTACAGTTGTCCTGATTTTCCTCCTTTGACCCCCACAACCCAGCACCCCCAATTCCCTCAGGAAATTCCTCCACAATTTTTCATACTTGTGGGTCATGAGTACAGGTTCTTTGGCTACTCCATTTCCTGTACCATGCATCCCGTCTATTCTGTAACTACCTATCTGTAATTCTTAATCCTCTCACATCTTCACCTATTCCTCCACACCCCTGTCCTACCTGGCAACCATCAAAACACTCTCTGTATCCATGTTTCTCTCTCTGTTCTCTTGTTTGCTTAGTTTGTTTTTTTTAGATTCAATTGTTGATAGGTGTGTATTTATTGCCATTTTATTGTTCATAGTTTTGATCTTTTCTTTTTCCTAAATAAGTCCCTTTAACATTTCATATAATAATGGTTTGGTGATGATGAACTCCTTTAGTATTTTCTTGTCTGAAAAGCTCTTTATCTGTCCTTTGATTTTAACTGATATCTTTGCTGGGTGGAGCAATCTTGACTGTAGGTCTTTTCATGGTTTTGAATATTTCACGCTAATCCCTTCTAGCCCACAAAGTTTCTTTTGAGAAATCAGCTGACAGTGTTATGGGAACTCCCCTATAGGTAACTAACTTCTTTTCTCTTGCTGCCTTTAAGTTCTCTCTTTATATTTAACCTTTGGCATTTTAATTATGATGTGTCTTGGAGTGGGCTTCTTTGCATCTAACTTGTTTGGAACTCGCTGTACTTCCTGGACATGCATGTCTATTTCCTTCACCAAATGAGGGGAGTTCTCTTTCATTATTTTTTCAAATAGATTTCCAACTTCTTGTTCTTTCTCTTCTCCTTCTGGCACCCCTATAATATGAATGTTGGAAAGCTTGACATTGTCCCAGAGGGTGCTTGTACATTCCTCATTTTTTTTATTCTTTTTTCTTCTTGTTGTTCTGATTGGTTATTTTTTGCTTCCTTATGTCCCAAATCATTGATTTCATTTTCAGCTTCAGCCGCTCTACTATTGTTTCCCTAAACTAATTACAAAATTAGTTGTAATTTTGCTGTGGTTGTGCAAAGAGGTGAGCCATGTCCACCTATGCCATCCTCTTGACCGAAAGTAGGATTTGTTTAAATGAGAGATGAACTGCTTTTGCCGTAACATTCTGTTATTTTATTTGTTATATTATAGTTCTGTACTTTAAATATATACTAGATAAAACTAAATATATTTAGAGATGATGGCATCTCAAATAGTTTAGGTTTTAGAAAATCACTAATTTAGAAAAATTAAAAAGAAATAAACATATGCCATACAGAAGCAATCATGAGTGGTGAGAAGATTAAAATACGATTTTTTATTACTGACTTGTATTAAATGAGTATAGTTACCTGAGCTGTGGTTTTATACCAGTATTGAAGCCTACTCTTTGTCCTATTTGTCTCGATTATATCCATAAAATAAAAATAAGCTTGATTCTAATTATTATATATTTCATATTTATAAAATATGTTTATCTCTTGAGGATTTACATTATCCTCTCATAAGCTTCAGAGGAACTGAATCAGCCTTTGATCTCATTAACCTATATATTAAGGAGAGAAGTGACCAGCTATGTTAGAATGGAAGAATTACAAAGTGGAGGTGTGCAAGTCATAGTTTAAATAGAAACATAACCAATGGGGTGGGGGGGGAGGGGGGAAGCAGGGAAGGGAGGTGCGGATGGCGGGGGTTGGGGGAGTGGTGAGGGGTAAATGTAGACAGCTGTACTTAAACAACAATAAAATAATTAAAGAATAAACCAGCACTTAGGTGTTAAAAAATAATAAAAATGAAAATTAAAGAATAAATAGAAACATAAAGATTAAAGTTAGGATAATGCATATCTTTTTATTTTTTCACCACCCATTTGGATAAACCTCTTAATACTTCTAGGAAAATTTAAACATTTATATAAATACTTAATAAGCAAGCTTTTTAGTGAGATAATCAATTACATGCAAATAATATTACAACTTTGTTATTTCTTTCTTGATGAAATTTTAGCAACGTTAAAGGTTGAAGGCCTAATCAGATATTTTTTGAAAAGTGCAATGCTCAGAAAGTCCAAGAGATGGCAGCCAATACTTTTTGTAAAACCAACAAATTCCGTTGGTCCTTTCTCATGAAAATTTTAATGTGATCTCTTTATTTTAATAACATCAGCACCAAAGCAATCATTAAAAGAAAAAAAAGCTGTTGAAATTCTAAATATGCATATCTCATTGTGCAAATGTGCTTTAAAGAGATTCCTCAGAGTATTTTACAAGGCAAACTGGATAGATGTCTCTCTTCCCTTGCTTTAGAGCAGTGATTTCTGCCAGAATACTTAGTATTATTACCTATAGAGCATTAGGATAAAAGAATAAAATGTTATATTAATGAGTATTTCAGAAGTATACAAAATTGAACATGTTATTATCTTGAAAGTATGTCAGAATGGATAGCTGAAGTTTTTTTGGAATAACATACTTTTTTTGCTAAATTCATAATTAAAATGAACTCTTGTTTATGGTAGGTAGAAGAGTTTCTTCATACATCAAGAACAGAGGACCAATACAGTAAAGACTTTGCTTATGTATTTGTTTGAAGAGCTATTTAAAATTAGATATATAATTTTGTATAATGTTAAGCCATTTTTGTTATAGAATTCTGCAGAGTAGAGAAATGCATTGGCTTGTTTTTGGTCATTAATCAATTATAGCTATGGATCTAGGAAACTCAGCTTCCCTGAATTCCAAAATTCAAATAAGAAACTCTTTACATCAGTGTGTTAGTTTTTTAAATTCTGTCCAATAAATTACCACTTCATGGCTTAAAATAAAACACCCGATTATGAGCTCATAGATCTATAGGTCAAAAGACTGGGGATAGCTCACCTCAGTTCTTAGTTCAAGATGCTGGTTACTAGATCCTCATCTGGAGCCCAGGTAGCGGTGGCACAGTTGTTTGTCTGAGATCCCCATTTCCTTGCTGATAGTCACCCAGGATCTGCTCTGAACTTTCAGAGGCCACTGAAATTCCTTGCTGTGTGGCCCCTTCTGTACCCAAGCCAGCTGCAGAGAATCTCCCTCACACAAAGTTCTCTCACGCTTTGAACTTCCTTTGCCAGGGAAAACCTGGTTTCTTTTAAGGGCTCACTTGATTAGGCCAGGCTCACTGAAAATAATTTTTTTATCACGATGTCAACTGACTTGGTACTTTAATTATACCTGTAAAATAAAAGTATTCACACCAGCATCTAGATTGCTTTGGATTAAATAATTGAGACAAGGCATGTGTGTACACCAGGGGCTAGTAATCTTGATGACCATTTTAGAATTCTACCCACCAGAACAGACTGTTTTTACTGTGCATATACACATCATTTACGGAGGAAATACATAAAACTTTTCACATTGGAGTGGTTTATTCACTGCTAAAGAGGGCCCTTGATTTATTAGGTGCCAATGCACCACTTATTTCTTAAGTAAATTTATTCACACAAATAAGTCATCAAAGACTGATAACAAAGAAAGTCACTGGGAACAAACCATAGAAATTACTTACAAATAGGAAGGCTGAGGATTTGAGATCCCATATTTTTCTGATAACCAACCAGCTTTACTTTCTGTTAACACTTCTGACCTATAGGGAATCAATTTTTTTTTTAAAATCCCCACACAAAAAATTTCCCCAACACTTTGATTCCATGGTCAGAGTTGGGAATGACTGTCCTGGAAAAACTATCTTGTTCAAGGCCCCAGTTACTTAGTGGCTCAGCCCCAACTAAAACTTTGCTTTCTAGGTGTTCATGTCTAATCCCTCTCATACTGTCTTCTATGCCTATGCTCTCATCAGTGGAGCAAGATAAAAGAAATACCAACTGCAAACCTCAAATAATTTCTTTAAAAAAAAATATATATATATATTTAGAGAGAAGGGAAGGAAGGGAGAGAAACATTGATAGGTTGTCTCTCATATGTGCACAGACTGGGGACTGAACCCACAACCCAGGTAGGTGCCCTGACTATGAATCAAACCCGTGACCTTCTGCTTTGTGAGGTGATGCCCAACCAATTGAGACACACCAGTCAGGGAAAACCTTGAAAGATTTCTATAAATAGATACTGAAGAGCTGGTAAACTGTCATGACTGAGTTTGGTATATTTTAACTGGAGTCTTTCTGACCTATGATTCTGTATCAGTTATCTATTACCACAATAATGCTGTGAAATAAACAACCACAAAACTTCAGTGGCACAAAACATACACTTATTTCTTACTTATGAATGTGTGGGTAGGCTAGTCTAATCTGCTAATTTGGCTGGGCTTGACTGATGTCATCTGGGTCTGTGGTCAGTTGGGGGTCCCCTGGGGGCTGGTTGGCCTGCCACGGTCTTGCCTGAGATACTTAGCTTTGTTTCCCATGCTTTATCTTCCTAACCATGGCTTATTCTCATGGTGATGGCAGGGTACAAGCAATAGTGGAAATGCACAAGAACTTTTGGATCTTAGGCTTGGAACTGGCACGTCATCCCTTCCACCACATTATTAATTGGCCAAGGCTTTAAGGGTTGGGGGAAATAGACTTTACTTCTTGGTGAGAAGTACTGTAAAATTTTTTTGCAAAGTGTGTAGATACCTATGACATCAATCTACCACAAATGCCATAGCTCATTGAATGCTTTTCTGGTTTCCTCAAAGATAGTGACTATGGAAAACATGGGAGAGGGTCCTCAAAAAATTAAATATATGATCCAGCAATCCCACTTCTGGATATTTATCCAAAGTAAATGAAACCACTATGTTGAAGAGACGTCTGTATTTCTGTGTTCATTGTAGCATTATTTATAATAGCTAAGAATGTAGAAACAAACCAAGTGGTTGTTGATGGATGAATGGACACAAATAAAATAAAACTATTCTTCAGCCTTAAAAAGAAGAAAATCCTGCCATCCATTTGTGACAACATAGATGAACCTGGAGAGCATTATGGTAAGTGAAATAAGCCAGAAAGAGAAAGACAAATTGTGCATGGTATCACTTATATGAGGAACCTAAAAAAAAAAAGTGAAACTAATAGAAATGGAGAGCAAATGGTGATTGCTGAGGAGTGGGCAAGTAGGGAAAGATATTTAAAAGACATAAACTTCATATCTGAAAAAATTGCTAACAAAGCAGAAAAGTGTTCTCACACACAAAAAATAGTAAATGTGAGGTGATGGATGTGTTAATTACCTCCAATGGTAGGAATCTTTTCATGGTGTGTATCTGTGAGTTATACCTCAATAAAGCTGAAAAAAAATTTAGCTTATAATACTTCTTCCTTTAGCTTTGCTCTATTTCTAATATTGAAGATTTTTTGGTATTTAAATTATTTTAGACTTTTAAATATCATATACTTCATCACTGTTTTAAGAAGGATAATGATCCAATTAAAAAATGGGCAAAGGACTTAAACAGACACTTCTCCAAGGAGGACATACACAAGATCCAAAGACACATGAAACGATGTTCAATATCGCTAGCTATCAGA
This sequence comes from Phyllostomus discolor, assembly GCF_004126475.2. Lineage (NCBI taxonomy): Eukaryota > Metazoa > Chordata > Mammalia > Chiroptera > Phyllostomidae > Phyllostomus > Phyllostomus discolor. The sequence goes on from NC_040906.2 coordinate 39,803,000, forward strand.
GAGATGCAAATTAAAACCACAATGAGATACCACTTCACACCAGTCAGAATGGCCATCATAAACAAAGCAACAAACAACAAGTGTTGGAGAGGTTGTGGAGAAAAGGGGACCCTAGTGCACTGTTGGTGGGACTGCAGACTGGTACAACCATTATGGAAAGCAGTATGGAACTTCCTCAGAAAACTAAAAATGGATCTGCCTTTTGACCCAGGAATTCCACTGCTGGGACTATATCCTAAACACTAAAACACCAATACAAAAGAACCTATGCACCTTGATGTTCATAGCACAATTTACAATAGCTAGGTGCTGGAAGCAACCTAGATGCCCATCAGTAAATGAATGGATCAAAAAACTATGGTACATTTACACAATGGAATCCTATGCAGCAGAAAGAAAGAAGGAGCTCCTACCCTTTGCAACAGCTTAGATGGAGCTGGAAAGCATTATGCTAAGTGAAATAAGCCAGGCAGTGAAAGACAAATACCATATGACCTCACCTTTAACAGGAACCTAAACAACAAAACAGAAACAAGCAAAATATAACCAAAGACACTGAAATAGAGGACAGACCGACAGTGACCAGAAGGGAGAGAAGAGGGAATTTCAGGAGAGAATGGGTAAGGTTTACAGGAACAAATTTAAAGGACACATGGACAAAAACTAGGGGGAGGGTGATAATGGGAGGGAAGTGGGGAGGGTTGGGTGGGTGGGCTGGAATGGGAGTAAAAGGGAGAAAACTGTACTTGAACAAGATTAAAATAAAAAATAAAAAAAATTAGGCTACACAAAAATTAAAAACTTAAATTTTAAAAAAATATATCAAGAGTATAAAAGGCAAGCCTATACACAGAAGAGGATATAACATATGCATTTGAATGTTTTAAAAGAAACCTCCTACAAGTCAGAAAGAAAAAGGGAAAATAAGAAAAAGTAGAACAAGTATTTCCTAAAAAAACATCCTAGTGACCAATTAACAAATGAAATATTTTAAAGTTTATAATTATTCAAGGAAATGCAAATTAAAATCACAAAGAGATAGATTAAAAACCCTCTAATAACTAAAATTAGTCTTACAACCATGACCAAGTATGCAGAGCACCAGCAACTACCATGCAGTGCTGGTGAGATTGTAAACTGGGATAACCCCTCCCTTTGGAACAGGGTGAAATCAGCTGCTAAAACTGAATGTGTGCACACACTATAATATCAATTTTACTGTAAGGTATATGTCCAAGAAAAATGTACACACATGTGTAGCAAAAGACATGTACATATACACATTTTACTTATAAACATCTCAAACTTGAAAAAAAAAGGATAATGATAACATAAATAAAGAATTTTATAGTACATAATATTATTTATATTTTACCTGCTATATGTTAATCAAATTCTTATAATCATTTCATTTGGTCCTCATAACAACTCGAGGTGGTAACTTTTTAAAAAAAATCTGTATTTTTGTTTTTTTATGCTGTTAAAGTTGTTCCCACTTTTTCTCCCTTTCCCCACCTCCACCAAACCGCACCCCGTCGCCACTCCAAGCCAATCCCCCTGTTGTTGTCCATGCCCAGGGGTTGTGCATAAATGTTCTTTTGTTAACCTCTTCACCGCATTTGATTCCATTCCCCCCACCCACTCCATTTCAGGAGATATTTTTAACTTAATTTTACAGATAAAGAAATAGGATCAGAGTTGGTAAGCAATTTTCTTAAACACACGAATAATAAGTGGTAGAGCATTACATAAAGCCTCTGAAATTCAGAGTTGTTTTGAATATATTACTCTTTATCACATCTGTCTCTGCATCTAGAAGAAATCAAATTCTGTAAAAGTATATCTCCTGATAAATTCTGGTCACGTATTTCTCACAACCTCATCCCTCAACAGGTCAAAAGAGACTATAGGGAACATTATTCTGTAGTTAATTCTAAATAAGAAAGAATTGATTGATGGTGTGGAACAGATGTGCCACCTGAGAGAAAAGTGTGTAAGGTGCCGACCATAGTCAAATATAGACAGTGGATTTTAGAAAAAAAAATTTCAAAAATTTCAGGAAAAAAAGAGTATCATGAAACCATGGTTGGAGACTTAAATGGAAAAGGAATTTAAGGAGGTTGAGAAGTTTGAAGTTAAATGCAGAAGGTATAATGCATTCTGCTGATAATAAACAAGGAGCTACAATGGAATAAACCAATGTGAATAAAATGCCAGAGACACTAAAGGTTACATATAGAAGATGGGAAGAAGATACATACCAAGAAGCCTATAGAAATTGTATTTAGGATGACTAAATTCTTACTTGATTCACATTTTGAAATAGGCTATAATTAAGAAATAAAATTGTTTTAGGTAAGAAGATGAAAGAGAGGGAGAATGAAGTAGGAGTGGGTTTGCTGTTAGGAGCTGTTGGTATAGATGTTTTGAAAAACCCCAGCTATCATTATATCTTTTCTCCTATTTTGTCTATTTAAAGGGAATGGTCTTTAAATTACGAAGCAAACAGAAATTGGTAAGAAAAAATTAAATTATTTTAATTATTTAAAAAATTAAAAGTATAGTCATTTCAATGAATTCGTCTCCTTGGACTGGTTGAATTGTACTTTTTAAAAACCATATGAATAGCACCTTTAACATACGTGATCAAAGAACTGTCAGAGATTTGTTGAGGAACGCCAACTAACAGGAGAAATAACAATTGCCTAGAGATAGTCAACTTTGATTTTTAAGATAAGAAACATTTTTAATTTTCAGGAAGGGAAAAAGTGAATCTTAGAAATTACAGTTTGATGAATAAATTCTGAGTAAAATGTTCAAGGAACTGTTAAATAATTCATGAAGAAAAAGCATTATTTATGCCAAGATTTATTCATATCAAATTAACCTTTCTTGTGGCCGCCCCCCTCCTCGCCCCAATTTGCTTTTCCATTTTGAAAAGAGATTCCATGACGCAAAGTGAGGTATATAAAAAGATCCTGATAAAGTCAAAAGTAGTCTCTGAAATACCAAATAAAACAGAGGTAGCATAATAACTGCAAGGTTTTGGTTGTGTATAAACATATAACAACAATAATCATCTTCAAGTTTAATTTAGATGTACCATAATAATCACACATTCTTACCATGGAGTCTTTATGGAAGAGAGCATATATTTAAAACAACAATCACAATGGTATTTCTATTTTTGTCTCATGTTAATTAAATGATCTAACAGGTCTTTATTGCATTTATTTCCTAGGTGTCAGATTATGCTACACACTCAGGGTACAAAATTGGACAAGTCCCCAACCCTTGTAAGGTGGGGATAAAAGAATAAACAACTATGGAAATATAAGTATTATAGTATAATAATATATTTAATATACTATATTAATAAAATGCTTATATAATAAATATTATTAAAAATTCTCACATATTATTACAAAAGACAATGATAATACAGAAGAAGCAATAGTTAACTTTGTCTTAATAATTCAGGGATTTTAGAAGAAAATTTCACAAAGTTCAGAAACAAAGATAGGTGTAAAACAAGGTGGAAGTATTTTTATTGAATCCTGAAGCATAAATGGTAAAGGAAAACTATAATTGCAAGAAAAAGGACTAAGCTGTGAAAAGTCACAACTTGAGACAGAATTGTGTCCTCAGGCACCCACAAATGCCTTAGTATTGCTAGAAAATAGTGAGTACATGAAGGGAAAATGGTAATGGGAGTTGCGGCTGGAAAGCAGGTACCAACCAAGAAGGGACAGCTGACATTAAGCATGGTAATGAGTTGTTGGGCTGGAGAAATAATAATGCAAAATATGATTACTATCTTTGAAGATAAGTTACTAGTAGGGTCTTGTACATAGACTGTCCAGGAAAAGTCCAGCCATTGTTAATATAACCTAAATGGTTTGCGTGACATCAATGTAGCCTGGAAGCCACGGAGAGTGGATGGGAATACACATACATGAACAATGACAACTTCACTTTATTAGTCAGTTGGGGTGGTAGATGCTGTTGAGTGAGCATGTGTGCTGTGTGACCATCACATTCAAAATGACTGAGTGAGTGGAGCAATGAATCTACATCCAATTTTGTGTTAAGCTTGAACATTTCTCTGCAAAAACTATTCAGATGATTCAGAAGGCTGCAGCTATGGGCAACTGATGATTGACAGCTTTATCACAACAACATGTCCATTCATGCATGCATCATGTCTCATGCAGAATTTTTTTGGTGAAACATCAAATCATCCAGGTGACTCAGCCCCTTTACAGCCCAGATTTGGCACCCAGTGACTCCTGCCTTTTCCCAAAACTAAAGTCACGTTTGAAAGAGAATACATTTCAGACCGTCAATGAGATTCAGAAAAATACAATGGGGCACCTGATGGTGAGTGGGAGAAGTGTGGGAGGTCCCAAGGTGCCTACTTTGAAGGCAACTGAGGTGTCATTGTCCTGTGTACAATGTTTCTTGTATCTTCAATAAATGTCTCTATTTTTCATGTCACATGGCTGGATACCTTCTGGACAGACTTTGTCTGCCAAGGATCTTATTTTTTAGAAATAAGAAGCTATTGCTCTGGCTGGGTAACTTGGAGTGTCCTTCCCATACGCCAAGGTTTCATGTTGGATCTCATCAGTGCACATACAAGAAGCAACCAATGAATGTATAAAGAGCTATTAAAGAACTTTAAGTGGAGGAAAAACATTATTTGATTTCTTTTATGGAAACATCACTTTCAGCAGAGAAGGGTTTGAATTAGAGAAGGCCAAGACAGGAGGGCAGTAGGGAGGCTACTAAACTATTTTAAAAGTTGAGTTGAACTAAAACAGTGGAAGAGCTGACCTAAAACAAATAAAAAGAGAGGATGGTGAATTTAGCTTGGAAGACTCACTGATTTGATGAATTAATTGAAAATTATATATGATGGAGAGGAAGGAATCTAAGATAACTTCCAGTTTCCTGACTCAAGCAACTAGTTAGATGGCGATTCCACTAACCAGGTAGGGTACGTAAAAGAAAATCTTATTTTTGGAATAAAATAAATATTTTGATAATATTGAGTTTGAAGTATTTGTGGGAAATTCAGAAGAAGCTGTTTAATATTGGAAAATATGGATCTGCCACTGAATATAGACTTAGAATCAACCCCAGGAAAGTGGTTATTGAAACCTGAGACATTCACTGCCCCAGAGACTCTGTAGAGTGGTATAAAAATCAGTGTTTGAATGAAGGTGAGTGTCTCCATTTGTTTGGCAATAATCTAGGAAAGCCTAAGAGAAATGTTTTAATATGTATGTTGCATTTTGGATCTGTACCTCTTTTTCTTAATATGAAGCTACCTACTTCAAAGAGTAAAAATATCAATTTGAAATAGTATCCATACATGAACAACGTAATTCTTATTTTAAGGCATTGTATAATTATAAATTGAAAAGTGTACTCTGAAACAATATTTGTGGGTAAGAATGATCATATAGCCTTTTTCTCCTAATTTGGTTATAGAACACATTATTGTAACCTGTGAAGTCTTCATATCTAATCAGTATTATACCAAATTTTATAAGGCATAAAAATATTTTTAAGAGCAGTACTTCAAATTATTTTTACATAATACCTTTAGAATTCATTTAACAGTAACCTCACATTGTTAAATAGTATAATGGATAGATACCAGTATTGATTTCCTTCTTAAAGATTCCTGTTTCCCTATAGGCTGGGTTAAATAAATGCCTGTACCCAGTTTCCATACAACCCTAAATGTCATTTTACCATAGCACTTATATTATTACATTGAAATGCTCTCTTTACTTGTCTATCACCAAATACCCTCTCCTTTCCCAACCACCATTGTGGACTAGGAAATATTCTAGAATATTAGCTTTCAATTTTTTTTGCCTTCACCTATAGTAATAAATGTGTTTTTATGTGAGTTATGCATGCAACTGAAATTAAATTTTATCAATATTTATATTTACTATGAGAAATGTACCTTGATATTTTCTATTCCATTTTATTTTATAAGAGGTATTGGTGCAACCCAATACACTGATTTAACAAATCACTAATTAGTCTTAAGATGTGGTTTGTCACTGAAATAGAGAATAGTCTGACAGTGTTCAGAGGGGAGAGGAGAGGGAATTTCAGGGGAATTTCAGGGGAATTTCAGGGGAATTTCAGGGGAAAAGGGGAAGGGTTTATAGGAAGAAGTATAAAGGGCACATGGATAAAAACTAGGGGTGGGTGAAAATGGGAGGGAAGGGGGAGGGCTGGGTGGATGGGTTGGGATGGGAGTAAAAGATAGAAAATTGTACTGCAACAACAATTAAAATAAAAAATATAAAAAAAGTAAAATGCAAAAAAAAAAAAAAAAAGATGTGGTTTGTAAAGAATTCCTCTAAAGCATGTGTTCCTGATGCCTGTATCTCTGGTGTTTAGCATGGGATCCGGCACTGGTTGAAGACAGTCCTACAGAATTATTTTAGATAGTACTGCAGATGTAAATTCTAATATAGGAAAATATGCTGCTTCCCATGTGCTCAGCCTAAGACTTTCTAAATTTCATATTTTAAGAAGTAGCACATGCCATGAGGCACAAATTGTATTAAAAATAAAAGGCTTATTGCATTGCATTTTTTTGATTCTGCTAATACCAGTGTGACTTATCCACATGTACCCAGGAGTAACGTACTGACAGATTCTCAATTAATGCAAGCATTTCTGGGCTTCTAGTAGTTAGCCCCAGTGTATTAAAAGCTTTATCACTTACAACATGGAAGGAGCATAAAAGTTAAATGATTGGAGTATATAAGGGAGCTCAAATTTTTACTTAATATTACTTGTGAGGAAAAGTTGTACATTTAAAATGACTCTCCACAGTTAAACTAATTAATCAAGAGAAGATTATCCTTTTTCAATATGAATAAGCCTTTAAAAACTGATGATGTATTGAATAAATAAAAATCTTAATAAGTACTTGTTATTTATATTCATAGTGATTTTTATAAACTTTAGTATAGGTAAGTAAATGAAAAACACCAGAATCTATTATGAAATTCATAATACAGACATTTACATATATTTTCTAGTAAATTCCCTCTCTCTTTTCTCACTTTCACAGCTAAATTTCTAAAATTCAGCCTGCTTCAGTCGAGCTTTGTCACAGTTATACCACTGAAAACGCTTTTGCTTCAATCACCAATGATTTCATCATTGACCATTTCAAAGGATGCCTTAGGTCCTTATTTCTTTTGCCAAACCTGTGCAATTTGATATTGTGATTAGTCTTAAAATTGTCTTCTTATTTGGTTTCTTTCCATTTTATTTTGTCTGGATTTCGGGTGTATAGCTTAGAGATTAGCAATCATATTTTGCATACTGTTCTCTCAATATTTCCAGTACCCCAGCTGACAGCATATGTAGTTATAACAATATTGTTGACTGTATCCCCTATGTTTACCTACATGTAACAATATGACATAATAAATATCTAGATAAACTCTAGGGAAAAGGTGACCTAAAAGTTATGGGACTAGATAGTGGTAATGGTTGTACAACACTGTGAATGTAATAAGTGCCTGTGATTTATATATACTTTAAAATGGTTAAAATGCTAACTATTATATGTATTTTACCACAATAAAGACATGCTAAATCTGACATACAGAGACTGCCATTGCTCTGTTTTAAATTATTTTGCATAAAAAATAAATTATTTTGCATTGTTGTGTTACTCAAAAATAGACTTCCCTTTAGAGTTTTCTATATAAAGAATCATGCCAGCTGCATTATTCATGGTGGCCAAGACATGAGGACAACCAAAATGTCCTTTAACAGAGGACTGGGTAAAGGAGATGTGGCACATATATACTATGGAATGCTACTCAATCATAAGAAAAGATGAAATATTGCTATTTGCAACAACATGGATGGCCCTTGAAAATATGATGCTAAGTGAAATAAGTCAGAAAAAACTAAGAACCATACAAATTCACTCCTATGTGGAATAAAAAACTGAAACTCATAAACACAGACAACAGTATGGTGGTTACCAGAGGGAAGGGGGTGGAGGGTAGTAAAGGGTAATGAGTGCCAAATATATGGTGATAGAAGATGATTTGACTTTGGGTGGTGGGAGCACAATGCAGTATACAGATCATGTATTATAGAAATATGCACTTGAAATCTGTATGATCATATTAACTAATGTCACCCCAATAAATTTAATAAAAAATAAAAAATAGACTTCTCTAATTTGCCTCTTCACATGCAATTTTTAAAGGATATACAGCACCATTCTGAAATGACAGCTCAGAATTTGTGCACTTTATAAAAATACAACAATACATTCACAGTGTTATCTATTTACTATTGTTAGACCTTAATGCTGTTTCTAATGTTTGTTCCTATTATTTTATAAGCTATACTAAAATGAATACTATTGTTTTTATCTATGAAGATATTTTTTTCTGAAGCTACTACTAAATTAGATTTTCTAATTGACTTTTTGCCTTGCCATGGATTGCATACCATTAAGAGGCCTCTCTTGCTTTCAAGAAGAGTATGAGGCTATAGATGAGGGGAGATCCAATTAGGTGAAATTACAGTATTGCAAAAGAGGCTACTTCTGGTGCTCTGGGCTTTGTGGGATATCCACAAATGTTGATTTTTGCTTTGTAGGCAAGTGGTATCTAACGAGGTTGGCTACTTGCTTAGCAGGGATGTAGGAGGCTGGTTTTTCTTCTCTATGTAGCAGTCCCTTTCAGGTATAGATTCTCCACTCAGAATCTCAGGTACTTGGTGGTCATAACTGTCTGCTTCAAATCAGGCTCATAGCTGCTTTATAGCCTTCCCCATATGCCAAAGTTCAAAATGAATTGTTTCCCTGTCATGTTTCTCAGTGATAATCAATACAAGACTCTAAATCTAATACTCTTCAAAATGAGGCCAAAGCTGGCTGAAAAAGGAGAAGGGATTCAGCAAAAATACACCAAAACAAAGCAAAAACAAAACATCATAGACACAGAAAACAGTATGGTGATAATCAAAGGCAAAGAGAGGCTGGAGGGATGTAGAAGAGGGTAAAGAGGGAATAAATGGTGACAGAGGGGACTTGACTTTGGGTGGTGACCACACTATACAATATACAGATGATGTATTATAGAATTTTACTCTTGAAATCTACATAATTTTATTAACCCATGTCATCCCAATAAATTTGATAAAACTTAAAATAAGACAAAAATAACAAGTATAGATTAAATGTTAACTATAAAGTCTGAAAAAATATAGGAATAATTATCATATGCTAGAAAGAGAAAGAATGAGTTAAAAGGTATATATAAAAGTCAAGAGACTTCTGGTCAGCATGGCAGCATAGGTAAACACAGCACAAACCTTTAATAAGCACGTCAAAATTACAGCTAAACTATAGAACAACTATCACTTAGAACTATCAGAAATTGAGCTAAATGGAAGTCCTACAACTACAGAATTAAAGAAGAAACCATATCAAGCCTGGTAAGTGGGGTAGAGATGCAGAACAGCCTGGTCCTATACCCACATGTGGCAGATAAAAATTGGGAGGATATCATATGATTGAGGGGTCCCAGCCCCACACCAGACCCCCAGCCCAGGGTTTCAGTGCCAGGAAAATAACTCTCCCTACCTTCTGGCTGTAAAACCTGACAGGGATTGAGGCTGTGGGAGGCAAACTGCTGGAATCCTAGGCAGTTGATCTTAAAGGGCCTGTACACAGACTTATGGACTCACTCCCTCTGAGATCCAGCACAGGGGCAGCAGATTGAAAGACATCAGAGACATATGGGGAGGAACTGAATTGTCTGGCATCAGGGAAAGAGCTGGGGGCAGGCAGCTTTCTCTCAGATATGTTAGCAGAGGCCATTGTCCTTTTCTGAGCCCTCCCACCACAAAGCCATAGAGCTACAAAGCTCGCAGGTAGGAGCCCTATCTGACAGTCCATCAACCTGGCTCACACTGTTTGCCTCACCCTGGTGATTCACTGATGCCCTGACCCATCCAGCATTCAGGCCTACCCAAGCTGTTTCCAATGGCTTTTCCATATGAATGGCTTGTCCTTGGCCCATGCTTCAGGTTTTCCCAAATTCTCTTAAACAAGCAGAATCTGGCTTCAGTGAGCCTTGTAACTCTCACTAAGTTGCCCCTAGTAGCAATTGGCCTTGTTTCACAGTTTGACCTCTCCTGGGCACCACCAAGCCCAGCACAAGTAGCAGCAATCTGCATATTGCTTTGTAGCTTATGCTGTGTGACCCTGGACAGAACACAGGTGGTGGCTGACCTTGGATGTGCTAACAGCAGTCAAGGATCAACTACAAGATAAGGGTGAACACAGTCCACATAACTCACTTTGAGTACCCAGCTTGGGTAATAGGGGAGGCTGTCCCACTGGACCCTACAGTACACCTACTATATTAAGCCACTCTATCAAGCCAGGGAAATGTAGCAGCTCTATGTTTGTTGGTGTAGAAACAAACATGGAAGGCTGTCAAAATGAGGAGACAAAGAAACACGGTCCAAACTAAAGAACAGAACAAAACTCTAGACAAAGAACTAAACAAAATGGAGACAAGCAGTTTACTGGATGCAGAGTTCAAAACACTAGTTATAAGGGTGCTCAAGGAATTTAGTGAAGACCTTAACAACATAAAAATGATCCAGTCGGAAATGAAGGATACACTAATTAAAATAAAGAACAATTTACAGGTAATCAGCAGTAGAGTGGGTGAAGCCAAGAATCAAATTAGTGATTTGGAACACAAGGAAGTAAAAAACAGCAAGAAGAAAAAAGAATCCAAAAAAAAATGAGGACAGAGTAAGGAGCCTCTGGGAAAACTTCAATCATACCAACATTTATATCATGGAGTTGCTGGGAATAGAAAAGAAAGATCAAGAATTTTGAAAACTATTTATAAAAATACTGACAACAACCTTTCTTTCTTAGTGAAGGAAATAGACATACAAGTCCAAGAAGCACAGAGACTCCCAAACAAGATGGACCCAAAGAGGCCAACACCAAGACACATCATAATGAAAGTGCCAAAGGTTAAATACAAAGAGAGAATTAATATTAAAAGTAGCATGAGAAAAGCAGTTGGTTATATACAAGTAAGCTTCCATAAGACTGCCAGCTGATTTCTCAACAGAAACTTTGCAGGCTGGAAGGCATTGGCAAGAAATACTCACAGTCATGAAAAGCAGGAACCTACAACCAAGTTTATTCAGCGAAGCCTTCATTTAGAATCAAAAGACAGATAAATATTTTTCTAGTCAAGAAAAAGGTAAAGGAGTTCACCACCACCAAACCAGTATTATATGAAATGCTAAAGGGCCTTCTTCAAGATGAAGATACAAAATATGAACAAGAATATAGCAATAAATATGTATTTATCAACAACTGAATCTAAAAAACAAAATGAACAAATAAGTAGAACAGAAACAGAATCATAGATACTGAGAACATTTTGATGGTTGCCAGATTGGAGGAAGGTCAGAGGGATGGGTGAAAAAAGTGAAGCGATTAAGAAGTACAAATTGGTAGTTATAGAATAGTCATAGGGATGTAAAGTACAGCATAGGGAATAGGGTAGCCAAAGAACATATATGCATTGCCCATGGACATGGACAATGGAGTGGGGATTTCCTGAGGCAGTAGAGGATGCTGGGTGGAGGAGGGGAAGGGGGAAATATTGGGACAACTATAATAGCATAAACAGTATAATATAACCTTAAAAAGTCAGGAAACAAAAGAAGAAGTGATATGCCAGTAAAACCTGATATAAAACAATAGAAACAAGACAGCACACAAATGGTATCAAAACTATAAATACAATAATTTACTTCTAAGACATAAAAAATGTCAGATTGAAATAAAAACCTCAGAAAAACTCTGTTGTATTTTAAAGATACCCTAAAACAAAAGAAATTAAAACTGCTGACAAAAAAGAATGGGTCATAAAAAAGTTAAAGGCAATGAAAATAAAAACAGTAATTGAATATCAATGTTAGAGAAGGTAGGATTAGCAGATGGATTGGCTGTGGATGTGAGAGAAAGATCAAGGTCAATAAAAGTGCACAGATTTTGGAGGGAGCAATTAGTATATCTTAGGTGGAGAACACTGAGAGAAACAGCTGAGAGCAATTGAGGGCATCACAATCATCTGTTTGACACAGATGTGCTGCAAGCCAAAATATTCCCAACTCTGTAAACAGAGTTATAAATATTATGCATGAATATTCTGGTGTTAAAATCCCCTACTATGGCTGTGTTACTGTCAATCTATCTGTATCATTTATATCTATCAAGATGTGCTTTATATGTTTAGGTGCTCCTATGTTGGGTGCATAAATGTTTACAAAGGTTATATCCTATTGCTGTAATGATCTTTTCAGCATTATGGAATCCTTCTTTGTCTTTTGTTATGGCCTTTGTTTTGAACTATATTTTGTCTGGTATGTTTTGCTACCCCAGCTTTTTTTCCCCATTTCCATTTATGTGAAGTAACTTTTTTCATCCCTTTGAAAGACTTCATTTATTTTTAGAGAGAGGGAAACAGAGGGAGAAACAGTGGGATAGAAACAACAATGTGAAACAGAAACATCCATCAGTTGCCCCTCACACACACTCTCTGACTGGGTACTGGAAACAGAACCCAGGCACGTGTCCTGATTGTCAATGAAACTGGTGACATTTTGCTTGGTGGAACGATGCCCAACCAACTGAGCCACACTGGTTAGGGCTCCACTCCTTCACTTTTAGTCTGAGTGTGCATCTTTCATTCTGTGGTTGGTCTTGTGTAGACACCATATGTATGGATATTGTTTTCATAACCATCCAGCTACCTACGTGTTTTGATTGGAGAATTTAAGCCATTCACATTAAAGTGAATATTGATAAGTATGTATTTATTGCCATTTTGTTCTTTTAACTATGTTCTTCTGTTGTTTTTCTTCTTTTCCTCCTCTTCCTCTTCCACCTCTTTCTTTTTCTATAGGAAGGCCCTTTATCAAGTCTTGTAGAACTGGTTTGGTGATAACAAACACTTTTTGCTTTTTCTTGTTCGGGAAGCTCTTTATTTCTCCTTCAATTTTAAATGATAGCCTCACTTGGTAAAGTAGTCTTGTTTGGAGGACCTTGCTTTTCATCATGCTTTGTCATGTTGAATATTTCATGCAAATCTCTTCTGGTCTGAAATGTTTCTATTGAGAAGTCAAATGCCATTTTTTTTTTTAGAGAAAGAGGAAGGGAGAAAGAGAAAAACATTGATTGATTGCCTTTCATACAGGCCCCAACTGGGGACTTAACTTGCAACCCAGGTTTATGCCCTGACAGGGAATCAAACTGGCTACCTTTGAGTTTGTGGTATGACGCCCACCCAATTGAACCACACTGGCAAGGGCCAGCTGTCAGTCTTATGGGAATTCCCTTGTAGGTAACTAACTGTCTCTCTCTTGCTGCTTTTAAGATTTTTTCTCATTCTTTAACTTTTGCCATTTTAATTATGATGTGTCTTTGTGTGGGTCTCTTTGGGTTGCTTTTGTTTGGAATTCTCTGCACATTTGAGACTTGAGTGTCTTTTTCCTTCACCAAGTTAGGGAAGTTTTCTGCCTTTATTTTTTCAAATAGTTCTTAACGCTTTCCTCTTTTTCTTCTCCTCCTGGTTCCCCAATGATGTGGGTGTTGTTACGTTTCATTTTGTACCAAAGATCCCTTAAACTATCCTTATTAAAAAATTATTTTTTCTTTATGCTGCTTTATTTGGGTGTTTCCTGCTACCGTGTCTTCCAAATTGCTGATTTGATCCTCTTCTTTATCCAACCTACTGTTTGTCCCTCCTAGTGTACTCTTTATTTCAGATATTGTATTCTTCATTACTGACTGGTTCTTTTTTCATGGTTTCTATTTCTTTTTTAAAAATGTTTGGTATCTGTTTGTTGAAGTTCTCATTAATTTTCTTGAGCACTCTTATAATCTTTTTTTTTTTTACTTTATTTCTGGTAAATTACATGCCTTCCTTTCATTTAGCTCTTTTTCTGGGGATTTCTCCTGCTCTTTCATTTGTGGAGTGCTTCTTTGTCTCCCCATTTTGACTGTCATTTTGTGTTTGTTACTTTATTCATTTTTGAAGTATATTTTATTGATTATGCTATTACAGTTGTGTCAATTTTTCCTCTCCTTTATCTTTCCCTCTGCCTTGCACCCCTAACCGTCCCCTTAGTTCATGTCTGTGGGTTGCACATGTAAGTTCTTTGGCTTCACTGTTTTCTATACTATTCTCAACCTCCCCCTGTCTATTTTATACCTACCAATTATGTTTCTTATTTTCTGTACCTTTCCTCCCCACTCTCCCCCTTCGCATCCTCCTCCCCACTGATAACCCTCCATGTGGTCTCCATTTGTGTGATTCTGTTCCTGTTCTAGTTTGCTTAGTTTTTGTTTTTTAGGTTCAGTTGTTGATAGTTATGAGTTTGTTGTCATTTTATTGTTCATAGTTTTTGATCTTCTATTTCTTAGATAAGTCCCTTTAACATTTCATATAATAAGGGCTTGGCAATGATGAACTCCTTTTCTTGACCTTACCTGGGAAGCACTTTATCTGTCCTTCCATTCTAGATGATAGCTTTGCTGGATAGAGTAATCTTGGATGTAGGTCCTTGCCTTTCATGACTTCAAATACTTCTTTCCATCCCCTTCTTACCTGTAAGATTTCTTTTGAGAAATCAGCTGACAGTCTTATAGGCACTCTTTTGTAAGTAACTCTCTCCCATCACTGTTGGTTCCCTGTACATTTTTCTTTATTTCACTTAGCATAACCTTCATTTTTTATCTAATTTGTGATCATATTCATCCAATTTCGTGAGCATCCTGATTACCAGTGTTTTGAACTGTGCATCTGATAGGTTGGCTATCTCTTCATTGCTTAGTTGTATTTTTTCTGGAGCTTTGATCTGTTCTTTCATTCGGGCCATTTTTTTTTGTTTGTTTGTTTTGGCATGCCTATTACGTATAAGGGCAGAGTATTTTTTTT
The DNA here is from genome assembly GCF_004126475.2 of Phyllostomus discolor. Taxonomy (NCBI): domain Eukaryota; kingdom Metazoa; phylum Chordata; class Mammalia; order Chiroptera; family Phyllostomidae; genus Phyllostomus; species Phyllostomus discolor. The sequence goes on from NC_040906.2 coordinate 39,818,056, forward strand.
CTGTCTTTCTTCATGTACAGCTGTCTCCATTTTCACCCTGATCTGTCCTTTTATTTGGCCATATTTCTTTGTCTTGGTGCACCTGTTATGTTGTAAGGGGATGGAGCCTTAGGTATTCATCAGGGCAGGGCAGCCCTCTTTGCTGCACTGTGCTGCTGCCTGTGGGGCAGGGGTCAGAGAGGGAACAATGCTGCTTGCTGGCTGTGCTCTAGCCCCACTTTCCAATGAACTCCCAGCGAGAATGGGAGTTTCTCCTGCCTTTGTGACCCCCAAAGTATTTTTCAGCTAGAGGTTTTGAGTCTCTAGTTTCCCAGTCTGCCAGCCCTGTCTTGCCCTGCTGTTGGCCACCTTGCCACGAGTCCTCTCCACCTGTCTGTTTCTGCCCCTCCTACCAGTGTGGGTGAATGTTTCTTTAAGTCCTTGGTTGTCAGAGTTCCATATAATTTGATATTCTGGCAGCTCTGGTTTATTATTATTTTTTAAATTGGTTGTTATCCTTTGGTTGTGTGAGGAAACAAAGTGTTTCTACCTGCAGCTCCATCCTGGCTGGAACTCCCTCAAAACAAGTAATTTTATTCAGACACGCTCTCTCTGAGCCCCAGTACCTGGGTAGCAGCTTGAAAGGCAACAGTGGCATGCTTGTTTCTATATATCGGGTAGATCTGCAATAACTCTCAGTGTTGGTAGAATGGCCTTATGCTGTAGATACCCTGTGGGATCCAGTAGTGTAGTCTCCTTGATCACCTGAGCTGAGTGCTCCATAATTGTCCCTTTTATGTGTTTTTGTGGGCCCTCCTGTTGTAATTTAGTTTTGATTGCTATTGGTTCATAATGTATGGGGTCAATTCACAAGCTGGCTGACTATGACAATTGACCCCAACCACAGTGTATGAGCTGCTGTGCAGGTGCTGACCACACAAAGCAGAATACCCATCAGCAGTGTTTGGTGCCTGCCAAGATCTTTTTTTAAAATATTTTGATCATTTATTCTTAGAGAGAGGTGAAGGAGAAAGAAAGGGAATAAAACATTGATGTGTGAGAGAAACATTGATCGATTGCCTCTTGCACATACCCAGACTGGGGACTGGGCTCACAACCCAGGCATATGCACTGACTGGGAATTGAACTGGTGACCTTTTGCTTTGCAAGATGATGCCCAGCCAACTGAGCCACATTGGTCAGGGCCAAGATCTTCCTTTTGATATGCCACTTAAAGCTAATTGGATCCTGCTCTGAGGTTGTCTGAAGCTGGTGACTGGGTATGTTGGTTCTGAGGCCTCTTGGGAGGGACTCTGGCTCAAGCCAATGTCAGACACTGCCTTCGCTGGCCCTGGGCAACCTGTTTGGAGATACAAAGCAATCCACAGTTTGTAGTTTCCTCTACTGGGCCTGGGTATGTGTGGGAAGAACCAAGCTATATACCAGGTCTGGCCTTTACCAGCACCCGGCCTCTTCCGGCTGCCTGCCTGATAGGATCAGTTACTGAAAGAGCCTCTCTTGTTACTCAAGTTGCATGAGGTAAATTCCTCATGAATTACCAGTCAGGAGTTAGTGGTGTTCACCAGATTGATACCAGGTTCAAAGTCAGTGCCAGTACCGAGTCTGAGGCCACTCAGGAAATGTCCCAGGGTATACCAAATCTAGTAGCCACTTACCAGGCACCCACAGACCTTTGTAGTGGGATGGGGCCTGAGGGCCAGTGTGAGGCCAGAGCAGCTTATTAGGCTCAAACACAGCAAAATTTGGCCACATGAAGGGAGGTCTCTGCACTGGTTGGGTGCATGAGGGCTAAGTGGCTACAGTCCTAGATCCACAGAACACAATCTGTCCAAGATCCTGCCAGGCACTGGTTCTCAGCAGGGCAGGCCCACCAGGGGTTGGGAGGATGGAGGTCCCTGACAGGAAGGCACTGGTCAGACTTGAGGGAAAGTAGAGGGAGGTCCCTAGGGGTCAGTATGGTGGGGCCAACTTGAGCCCAAAGGGTGGGCTAGAGGATCTCCCATGGAGGGGTAAGTGCTAGTCAGGTTCACTGGAAAGTGGGGAAAATGGCTCCAACCCCAGAACCAAGCCACTTATTCTTTGATACCCTCTGAATCTGCCCAGGCCTCTCATGCTGGCTTAGGCAGCTAACTCCTCAGCAGGGTGTGATCTCTGCAGGGTGGGGTGACAGGAAGTCCAGAGGGTATGTCTGCAGCACTTCTTCAGGCTGATGCTGTATGGAGGGCAGTCCTTCATCCAGGAAAGTTGGTGTCTGCAGTGCAGGGGAGTGAGTCAGTACAGGGGTCTAGCAGATATCCCCATAGATCTCTCCCCAGAGCCACAAACCACAGTCTCACTTTGCAGGACTTAGCCTCCTCTGTCCTCTTTGTTTTGAAGCCCAGGGTGAGTGACTGTGAAGAAGATTTTGTCTATTGGTTTTTTAGGAGGGTGGCTGTGTCTCTAGCAGACACACAATCCCTGCTGATTTTCAAAGCCAGATGTTATCTGGGCACAGCTTATCAGCTCTGGTGCCTTGGGCTAGGGAGTCCAATGTGGGGTTGAGACCCCATGCTCCTAAGGGGGAGTATTTGTAGCTGAGGTATCCCTCTGGAATCTCAGCCACCACCCATGACAGTGAGGCCCTCGCTTTTCTCATCGTTGCCCTTCCTACAAGTCTCGATGTGGCTTCTTCTCTAAATCCTTGGTCATAAGATATCTATTCATGTAGCTTTCAGTTAGTTATTCAGGTTAATTGTTTTACATTTTAACTGTAATTACAGCTTGGTTTTGGGAGGAGGGGAGTGCTTCATCCACATAGTCTTCTCCATCTTGAATTTCCCTTCCTTGGCTTCTTTGACATCATTCTTTTCTAGGTTTCTTTCTACTTTTTATTGGTTGTTTCTCAATTTTCCCTTCAGGTTCCCCCCTCTTGTATGTTTACTGTTTGTGTCTACTTTCATTTTAAATAACGTTAATGGAAAATCTCATCCAGCTGCAAATACTGCTGGATATCCTCTGATTTCCAAATCCATGTCTTCAGCCCAGACATCTCTTCTGAAATGCAGACTCATGCATTTGTCAAACTGCCTCCTGAATAGAATTCCTGTCTAGGTGTCCTGGAGTCTCATCAACTTAAGACATGTGAGAAAAAATTACTGCACAACTTGAACAAATTTTACTTTATATACATTTTTCTTAGTTGCCAGATTTTCCCTCTTTTATGTCCCATTCCACCTAATTATTGACTAAGGCAAGTTTTACTAGATATTAAATATTTCTTGAATGTCTCCACATCTTTATTTCTACTTCATTCATATCAGCTAGTGTAGTCAAGAAAACAGACATTTTTAGGTGGAAGGTATTTGACACAATGAATTAATACAACATTGTTGGAAGTCTGGGAGAAGGGAGTGTTTTTGATATTTAGAAAATTCATAAATGCAGGAATCATAGGGAACTTGGTGCCAATGATTTCCACTTTCTGCAGTGCTGAAGCAGGTCACTAAGAGCTCTGCTATCATTGTAGATTTTTGTCTCATCAGGAACATCCCCTGAAACTTTATAGGATCAATTTTTGTACATCCAGAAGCTGTGCCTCTCGGTGTGAGGGCTTTGTCTGGCTATAGGGGCATGCTGCATGTGGGCCAAACCATCAGTGCCAGGAGTGAATGCCTTAGGAGCCACCTGCAACCACTGAGCATCAGTAAGTTCCTTGCCTTAAGTAGGACACTTCTGAATTATGTACTAAGTAGTCGCTCAGAGGGTTTTTTGGCAGGCTTTAGCCCCAGTTGACTACAGTTGTAATCCACTTGTCAATTTCCTTTAATTGGCTTTCTTCCATTCCCCATTTTATTTCTTCACCCTTTTCCCACATTTCTGGATCAACTCCAAAACAAGCTATTTGTATTCAAGGACTTGCTCATGGTCTAAGACACACATTTCACACATTTCTTATGGGGTGAATAATACTTCTCTTCCTCTTCAGTCTTCCACGTTTTATGAGTGCCTCTCTTTTACAAAATTTAAAACAAAAATTGCTTGCAAAGGTGTCTGGAAAATGCAGATTTAGACCCTTTGTACTTGAGGTACCAGGGAATAATTGTTTAGAAAGGCAAGGATGATGTTGAATACCTTTTATCACATGTTCATGACACTGACAATGTATATTTAAAGTATAAGATGTATCATATTCATGTGACCCTGAAGCTTATATATTGGGTTGGCCAAAATGTTTGTTTAGTTTTCTCTGTATAACGGCTCTAGTAGTGCTTAGTTGTCTTTAACTTAATTGGAAATAATCTTGTTAGATTGTATTGACAGTTGTCATATCAACATGCATTTTTAAAAAACCTTGTCAAAATTGGTGAATTTTGTGTAGCCATTTTAATATTAAAAATAGAAGAAAATATGCAACATTTTTGGTGTATTATGCTTTATTATTTCAAGAAAAGTAAAAACACAACTGAAATACAAAGAAAGATTTGTGCAGTGAATAGAGATGGTGCTGTGGCTGGTAGAACATGTTAAAAGTGGTTTGTGAGGTTTCTTGGCACTACTGATGTTTTGGCCAATTAATTCTTTGTTGTCTTATGCATTGGAAGAAATTTAGCAGCACCCTGGCCTCTATCCACTAGAAGCCAAAAGCAGGAGATAGCTGACATACTAAAATATTCAAGTCAATAAAATTATTGATAAAAATGAAAAAATGTGTCAATTTTATGGAAAAACCTAATGGACTTTTTGGCCAGCCCAATATTAGTCTATTGAGTATCAACACCTTATCTAGTGCAGTTCACACCATTCAAATTATACACATTTAGACAGTGTCAACTATACCACACAGCATACTGCAACTATCTCATATATAAAAATGTACTCATTATCTCCTCTAAAAGGGAGGATACCAAGTATACTTTATAGTGGATGTTAATTTTTCTTCTAGTTTACTCACAATCTCTTCAGCATATTCAGTAAACTTATCAGTACATTGAAGCACCCCATTTTGTTAGATGTTAATCTTTTAAAAGGATTACAGGGTCTTGCATATTCTCTTCCTAACCCAATTTTTCATTCTTATCATCCACTGTGCTGTTCTCACTGCCTATTCCAGCTATACAAGCCTTTGTTGACTCCAGGTGTTCCCCAAGCTCGCCCCCTCAGCAGACACTGTATATGCTCTCCCCGATGTTCTGAATGAATGTAACTGTCTTCGTCCTCTAATTAGCTCATATTTATCTTTCAGATCTTAGCTCAAGGGTCATTTCCTTACAAGACCACCTCTGAGCATGTGATTAAGCCAAAGTGCTTGTGTGTGTGTATTGGCATATACACACATGTATATACACATATATACATAAAGCATATATATTATTTCATAGTTTCTATTTTCTGTTTATTTGTGATTAATTAACTATTGATATATTTCCTCAGGGCGTGTGCAAGGATGGCACTATTATTTATTTTTGCTATTTTTCCTTATTATTATACTCCTAGCACCTAGTATAGTGTCTAGCACATGTAAGAACATCAAAGTAAAATTTTTATGAAGGCAAAGGATTGATTATGGAATAAGCAATAAAGATTACTATAATTTATATCATAAACTCTATCATGTTATTATTACACATTATACTCTTAGAATTCTTTTTTTCCTAAGTAATGTTTGTTAGTTGTAACTCTCAGTAATTTTAGGAAGGACATTTTTATTAGTTCATCATCTTTTATTTGTGATTTCCAAATTGCTGTTATTCTTTTTTTTCTTTCAATAGAAACCCAGGCAGCTGCCTTTATTAGGGTCCATGCGTTGGCTGGCTTCACTAAAAAGCCATGCACTTGATCTTGAAGTTTTCTTCTGCTACAAATTAGTTGATGGCTTCCAGGTTGAGGTGCTTGTGGAACTTGAATACGTATTCATTTGGCGGCTTGAACGTCAGGTCTGTGTGGCTGAAGGAGATGCAGACTTCCACGATGCTTCCAGGCTGGAAGGGGAAGTCAGACTCCATCTGCTCACTTCCCCAGACCACAACCTCCTTGCTGTTACACACAACGGTGTTGGTGTCCCCATGGAGACTGAAGCAAGGGTTGACAGGCAGTCACATGTTGCTGTCTTTACCCAGGGTCAGCCTGATGCTCTTGGCATTGGGGCCCACCTTGCTGTACAGTCTGAGGCACTCCCCAGGTTTGAGATTCAGGTTGCTGGTGATTAGACCACAAGCCATGACTGAGAATAGGAGGCTGGTTGTGGGGATTGTGACACCAACTGTCTGAAGATTCCACCTGAGAGCACTGCTATTCTTGATTTTAAATTAAAAATTGCAATATTTTGATGCTATTTTGTCAATAATTTATCAATTTTGGGTTGCTCATTTAATCCAATACTATACAGCAATGCATACTTTTATCAACAAGAATATTGCAATATTATAGACTTTAAGGCACAGAGAGATTCTATTTAAAATAAATAGATATAAACATATCTTATATACATATATAAAATGTACATAACTCTCTTGCTAAAGAAGGTTAATAGTGATCCCAAAATAGATAATTCAAGAGTCAGAAAGATGGGCTGTGGGTCATGGCCCAGTTCAATTGGCCTCATACAGAGAATTTGAAAGTTATTTTAATTTGATGGTTTAGGCCGTGTCTCAGTTATCTGTGTATTCCCAAAACCTAGTACAAGTTTGGGCATTAAATGACTAGGTCAGATTTAAAAGACTGGTTGAAGTTCATGGATTTGTATACATTGTGAATATCACTTGGCTCATGCAGCTTTCTTGTTGATTTTTCTGCTGAATTAACAATCAAGAATGTAAAGGTTATATGTTACCAAATGGATATATATGAATGGATGTCATCTCTCCAGATTTCCAGTTTTTTTGTGAAAATGTGCCCTGAATTTGATAATCAATGTAGTATCCAAAGTGTTAGACTGTAGATAAGACTGTGGGGGAGATGCTATGCCAACTATGGACGTAGCCAGTCCAACACTCAATGTTCTACCTGCTATCTTATGAGCACCCCAGTGCACACCCAAACTCTTATTTCTTCTCATGTCAGGCCAGGCTATAGCATATCATGCTTTCCTTAACTGTGTAAAAGGCATAGTGAGAATGATTGAAGAGATTTGGGCAGAGTTTTATGTAATTTAAATAATTAGATAAAGGACAATTCAGAAGACAAAAATCCATTAAAATTTAGGTATGGTACTAAATTGAAAAAAGAAATTAGTGAAACAGTTCTATTAAGCCTTAACACAATTTTTCTTTGTCAATAAAATGTCATATGGGTCAAATAATTCTTTGTTTTTGATTTTTTTAGCTTTATTTTTTTAATTTTTTTAGTTTTATTTTAAATGTGCTATATTGCCTATTCTTACTGTATCCAAGAAAATCGAGCAAGATATCTTGTAGTCTGCTTTTTTCTTCTGGAGCCACCTTTAAGACATTGTATTGAAAGTAAGAGGATAATGATGTTTGTAGCTGTTCTTTTTGACCTTCAAAAGTGGTCTGGTCTAGACATGGTAATATTTTTGGCAATCTTTGATTGCTAAAATATTGGCAAATCAAATGATATAAGTCATTTACTTAAAGAAATATGTATTGAAGAAAATACCTGAATAGTCATTACACACAACATTTTGTATTTGAGCTTTTACACAGTAAAGAAAACATGGAGAATATCTTTGCAATCTTGGGGTCAAAGATTTCTTAGACAAGACACAGAAAGCACAAACCATAACAGAATGAGATGACAGATTAGACTCCATAAAATTTGAAAACTTGTTTATCAAAAAGACATCATTAAGAAAATAATAGGCATTCATAGATTTGAGAAAATACACGCAATATTTACATATAAAAAGGGAATTTTACAAGATATATAAAGAATTCCTAAAACCCAATAATAGTATTTGTGTTTGATCTATTATCCTTCTCAAATTAATGTTTGTGTATTGTAACACACTTGAAATTAGTTTTTTTCCATGTGAGTATCCAGTTGTTCCAATAGCTTTTGTTGAAATGACTTTCATTTCCCTACTGACTTACTTTGATGCCTTTGTAAAAATCAATTGACCATATAATTGTGTGTCTATTTGTGGACTCTGTTCCATTCCATTGTTCTATCTGTCTATCCTTAAGCTAACACCACAGTGTCTTGATTACTGTAATTTTTATAGTAAGTTTAGAAACCAGGGAATGCGAATTTTACATTTTATTTTTCAAGATTATTTGGACTGTTCTGCATCTTTGCACTGTCATACAAAGTTTACAAACAGCTTTCCACAAAAAGGAGATTTCTGTGCTCTGCTTGGGTTCTGTACCTTTGTGCAGTGATTTGGAAAGTGCCTCCAGATGGAAGTCTGGGTGATTGTGGGAATCACCTCATTGGTTTTCTTTCTGTCATGGATTACAGTTATGTGCCACCTGTAATCAAAATGTAGCATTTGATGATTGCTATATTTTGTTTAGTTTTATAATTTTTTAAAGCAGGGTAGTTAATCCAATATTGAGTACTCAGTCAACATTGGAAGCAGAAATCTTAGATAAAGTTTTAATCTGGAATTCTACAAAAAATAGAAGAATATTTATATGGGAAATGTGACCATTCTTATTTTCTAATTATAAAAGTGCAAAAATGTAGGTTAGAGCATGCTATGTAAACAGGTAAATACTATATAAACTGAAGTTTATAAAAATCAAGTGAACTTAGTTGGATAAACAGATATTGTTTTGCACAACTAGAGTTTTTGTTTTCTCACCATTTGAATAGATTAAGTCACTTAAATGAACTCTCTTTACTTTGATTAATTAAACAATTCTCTGTTTTGGAAAATTTTAGTAATGAGTATAGTATTTTGGCTAAAGGTCTGTTTTGAATCTGCTTTACATAAATGTGTTGTTTTTTCTTGTGTTGCAGTTAACACCAATGACAGCAGACAATTATTTAACAAACCCACCAGTTTGAATATGTAGTGGATGGGCCAGGTGGAGAGTTACAACTTGCACTTTCCTTGTGTAAATGTGGAAAATCTGCCACTTTGGACAGAAATTTAATTCTATCATTTGAAGGCATGTAATTAGATTTTTCATATACATCATTTACAATTCTTTTACTTAAAAAAGAATCATGTAAACTACTCTGGGATTTGTCCCTAAGTTTTTATGACATTAATTCTATCAACACATTGAATTTATTTAATTGTGTTAGATACACATACAAGTTTACAAACACACAAACACAAAGACCTGTGATGAACCAGCAAATATTAAGAAATTGGCTAAAGTTGCAACTGATTTGTCTTGAAGTGTGGTCAAAAAGGTGTTGTTTGATAGTTCCTAATAACGTGGTAGTATAGTATAGTTAACTTAGGGAAGTGATATAATCTAGATACAGGGGTCAGGCAAAAGTAGGTTTACAGTTGTTTGCTTGGAAAATAATACAATAATTCATAAATAATAATACAAGAATAAACTGCTTTGCATACTCACAATTATAAACATTTTTGCCCCACCATGTATATTAGAATAGCTAAACATAAAATATAAATTGTATATTCAGTTACCATATAATTCAGAACTTTCTATGGGTCACGAAAATACTCTCTTGAGATTCTAAAAACCATTTTATTGTTCATTTAATTTTTGTAGTCAAATACAGAATCCACCCTAGTGTCAATACTAAGGATATTAAATCCTTTCTTCCTTGTCATAACTCCCACATAGGATTAAAAATATTGAAAACCTTTCTGTTTTTTTACATCACTTGCTTATCCAGTTTTGTATTCCTTTGCATCCAAGTATCCAGCAGGCAATGCAAATGGGGGAAAGAAGGAAGAATGGGTTTAGGAGACAATGGAAAGAAAAACAAATAGAAAATTATGACCATTTTAATGTTGAAGGAAGGAGTGAGAAAGACACAGAAGAGATGAAAACTTTCACTAATTAACTAATTAATTTAACAAATATTGATTGAATTCCTAGTATGTCTCATTTAGCAGGCCCAAATGCTGGGAATAAAGGACAAGATTCCTTTCCCTAGGAATGTCACAGTATGAGAGAGGGGGTAAAAATACATCCAATGAACTCACACACAATGTAATATGTTATGTTTTATGCTCTACTACTGGTATAGGTAATGAACTGAGGGAAGAGTGGTAAGTGAACAACTAATTAGCTTGAGGAAAGCACCTGTGAAGTCTCCAGAAAAGAAATGATGTTTATCCTAAATACTAAAAAAAAAAATCTTTCTTGGCAGGCATATATGGCAAAGAGGGTTCAGGCAGAGGAAGGGAATAAACAAAGGTAAAATTGCAGAAAATAAGTCCTGACTGGCAAAGAGGAACTCGTTTTGTATGAATGATTTAAAGGAATATGTTAGTAGAGTAGTAGGGGAGGAACCTGAGAAGCTAAAATATGACTAGGTTGCAATGAGTTTTGTAAGTAAAGATTTTTGAATTTTATCTTATAGGCTATCAACATAAGCATTAGATTTTTAAAATTTTTTAATTTAAATATTTTATTGTTTATGCTATTACAGTTGTTCAATTTTCCCCCTTTGACCCCATCCATCCAACCTCCCCCAACTCCCACAGTCAGTCCCCACACCATTGTCCATGTCCATGAGTCATTCATATATGTTCTCTGACTAATCCCTTCACCTTCTTTCAACCTCAGTAAAGATTTTAAAAAGGAGAGAAAGAGGAACAATTTATATGTTCATTGGATAATTCTGGAAGTAGAATAGGTTGGGGAGAATTATTCAATAATATAGGCAAGATGGTGAGACAAGAAATGGTGGGGAAATGGCAGAAGCATGGTATAGATTTGAAAGACAATCTGAAAACAGAGTATATAGGATTTGGTGATCAGTTATCCATGACTTAGGGGTGGGGGGAAGAGAGAGCAGGGAATGAGACTGAATGGGGGTGACACTGCAACCGAAGTGGGGGATAGGTAGAAGAGGGGAAGGTTTGGGGCAATAGTTGTGGTCATATTGAGGCTGATTTTGTTTGCAAGGCATTTCAGTGGAAGTTTTTAGCAGACTAGAGGAAGCATAGTTATGAAGCTCATAGTTATGAGACTGGGGCTGAGGATAGAAGTTTAAAAATCATATTGATATTGGTGTTAACGAAAATCAGAAAGAAAATCTTGTTGCCCAGGAAGAAATTGTAACATGAGGAGGAGAAGAGGGATGAGGATTGGCATCTTGAGGAAAGAAATGTTTATTGGGTAAGCAGAAGAGGAGTCCACAATAGACATGGAAAATAATACAAGGCAGGTAGTGAAATGAAATTTCAGGTAGTTAATGTCATGAAATTTAGCAGAGAACACCCAGCAATATCACAACATGCTTCAGAGAGTTAAAGAAAGGGAGTGTAGAGAAAGACTATTGGACTTGGGAGTTGGGAGATTTTGGTGACTTTTAAACAACACTGTAGCATAATGGATCCAAACCATTCTACAGTGGTTGAAGAGAGAATGGGAGGGAAGAAAATGAGGCTGAAGAAATCATAGCTTAGCGGACATTTAGGAGAGAGACAGAAAGAATATAACTATTTAAGTCTTTAAAAAATACACTAGAAATTGTGTTTTATTCTTAAATGTTTTTACTTAAAAAATTAGTAAAATAAGGGTTGACATAGAGATATATGCAAGGTGGCACCCCTTGGTCTTCAAGTCACCCCAGAGAGTTATGAAAATATTTATTTTTCAACATCAGAGCTATGCCAAGTAATATATACATGCAATAAATTATGAGATAAACTTGATAAATAAATGTCAAAAATCTTTTAAAACTAAAATTTCAACTTAGCAGAGTGTTTTTTATAGAGAAATTAATTAATTAATTATTAAGTGCAGAATATTTGTTAAATAAAATCTTTAAATTGATTTGTTTTTTTTCCTTACAGTTTTCTTCACCCCCAGTCTAGGTGGAGATTTGATGTTATAGGTTCACAGAAAGCCAAAGTAACAATGCAAACCATTGGCCTTTAATTAAGAAAGGCTTTATTGCTTCAAAAACAAACAAACAAACAAACAAACAAACAAACAAAAAACAGACTAAAACATTTTGTGCAACAGCAATACTATGTCTAGTAGGGACTCTGGAAACACACCTCTTCTGTTTGCTCATTGTCAAATGATGCTTTATTCTTACAGTGCAGTCAACAGGGAAAAACCAGAGGTTAAACTTCTGCTGTTCTGGCTGTGACCTAAGAATCGACAGCATTTAGTTATTAGTTATCTATTATTCATAAACAATTATCTCTAACTGTAGTGGCTTAAAGCAGCAACAAAATGTTGTTATCTCATTCACTTCCCATGGGATACAAATTCTTGGGCAGCTTAGCTGGTTGTTCTGGCTTGCATTTTCTCATGAGTTTGCAATTGCATGGCAGCCATGGCTGTCGTCATCTGAAGATGCGCTTGGGGCTGCAGGGTCCTTTTCACTTACATGGCTGCTTCACTCACATAGTATGTGGCTGACTAGTTGGTGTTGGAAATTGGCAGGAGGCTTTAGTTCCTTACTGTAAAGATGGCTCCATAGCACTATTTGAGTTTCCCCAAATGCATGGTGGCCAGCTGCCTTGGACTGATTGCCCCAAAACAAAGGTTTTTGTGACCAGGCTTCAGAAATCATACTGTGATTTCTGTACTCTTCTGTTGTGTCCCATCCTGTTTATTGTGGCAAGGGAATACACAAGGGTATAAATTCCAGAGGTGAGGTTCATTGGGTGCCACCCTGGAGGCTGGCTCCCACACATTCATCATGGAGATGCTAATCTTTGTTTCTTTGTATGAGTCAGTTTTATAGTTCTTGCACAAAGGCAGGGATTGCTGCTCACAACAGCAACAACTCTTCATTGCACTGGCCTGTTCACACATGCATAATAAAGGCCTCTGTAACCTCTATCAAGTGAGAAAGGTGCCTTGGATTTAGCTACCGTCTGGACTTCAGGCAGCAGCCACATTGGGAATGGCTGCTGTCATTGCAGCAAAGCTTGTTCACCCTAGAGAACCAAGGGTGTGGAAAAGAGGTTCATTTTAAATAGTATCATTCAAATACAAAGGGTGCCTGTAAGGGCAAATACATGCCACTCTTGTGTTTTGATGAGATATCTCTTTGGGATAAAAATCTGGAATGGTACAAAGGCCAACTTCTTACAGCAAAAGGCAGGGTGAAGGTGCCCATCTAGGGTTTTGGTGTCTATGTGTGTGTTTGTGCTTGTGTGTTTAATTATTCCAAACACCCCTTTCTGATTATGACAGTGGCACAGCCTAGGAAACAAATGCTCCTCAGTGTTCATTCCTTTCTCTTGCTCTCCTAATATGCACACATCATCTATTTGAGGTTATTTGGAGGTCATTTTCTATACCTGCATTTAATAGTTGTACATATAATTATTATATATAATTATTATCAGTAACATATATATGATGTATCTGCTCTCTGCATGCTCTTAAATTCTCACTTGGGGGTACCTCTTAGACCCTGAATCATTCTAAGAGGGAAATAATGAAACTTATGTAGAAAGTATTTGTTTTCAAGTGTGAAATAAATTCAGTGGTTGAGAGACATCTCTCAATAGTTCCACACAAATCTAACTGAGAGATTGCAGGAACACTATCTTGTGTTGCAATAAAAGTGACTTTTAGCCACATTGGAATGTGTGTTGTTCACATGCTTTCAGGCATAATTGTAATGATATTGGGATCTTATTCTGAATTGGCAATGTGCTGCGATTATTTTTTAAGTAAGCAGCATTTAATTGATTAGAGGATTAATCCTACATTTGATATTTGAGTGCGAGTGAGAAATACTCTTGTCCAGAATAATATTTTAGTGCAAATGTTATGTGACAGAGTGTTCTGCCATGCCAAATGTTGCTCTTAGCTGTTTTTCATGAGAATAATTATGATATTTCCATCAGTAAAATTATTTTACATTTTTAATAAAAGTTGGTTTGCTTTATGTCAATGCAGTTGAAAAGTGACTTTACCAATACATTTTAAAAATATTTCACTTTTCAATGTTTCCACAGAGATATTATCAAATAAAACAATGTCAGTGAAGACTGTTTTGGGTAATGAAGTTCAACATATGTCTATACACTTTTTTAAGTAAACATTAATGTCATTATGATAATCATGATGGTTTATTAAGGATAAATTTTAAAAAATGATGCTGTGAAAAGAGACTGGGTTAAGACAGAAAAACATGAGTTTCAGTCCTAAATTTATTGTTTATTAGTGTGATCTTGAATAAGTAACTTAATATTTTTAAGTTTTATTATATGTACCTTCGATGTAATAAAACCTATTTTATACTCTTATTGTGAAGATTAAGTAAGCTAATATATGAAATAGTTCTAGTATGGAACCTAGAAATATTAAGTATTCAGTAAATATTCATTTTAATTTCTAAACTTTCTTATTCTTGCCTCCTAGTTGCAAAGTTTATTAGTTAATGGGTAAAACTAAAAAAATATGTTTCAACAAGAAAATATTTTTGTGTGTGATTATGTGCCGAGATACTTCACCTGTGCAATTTTGCCAATGGATGGACTTTGCTTAGGACTAAGGAGTTATCTCTAAACAAAAGTTTATTGTGTGTGATTTTTTGACCAATTTTATTATAAAAATTCCTAATTTTAGGGAAAATCATTACATAAAATGTTACATTTAGACTAGAGATGATAATAATAATATAAAAATCTGAATGCCTTTACATGGGACATGAGATTTTTAAATTCTCTTTAGCTTCCAAAATGCCCTCTGTGCTAGGGGCCAGCTTCCTCCTCTTACATTACCCAAATGACTCCTAAATATTTGTTTGTTGTCCATGATCTCAAGCATTGAAACATGACTCCATCCTAAGAATTTGTTATTAGGCAAGACAATTTTCCTTTCCTAAATTATGAGTGAAATGTGGAAATTGCCTAGTAGAGAGTCAGTAATAGTAATACAAACTCAGATATGTGTTCATCCACTATTTTAAAAAGTAAAAGAACTGTTGCCACAACAAAAATAGTACTCGATTATATCAAAACATAGAAGAGCAAAACATATCAATTTTGACCTAAATAGATAAAAATGATCTGCTTTCTTTTTTAGCTTTAGTCTGGTAATGTACTTTTTAAAGTCCTGTAAATAGCGTTATTTTCAACATGGCCAGTTTTATAACATATTTATATTCTTATAAATCAACAATCTTAGTAATCTTAGAAGTCAACAGTTTCAACTCCGGGTCCTCTGAAAACTGATGGATTTCTGTTGAATTCTTACAGTCAGCTTTGGAGACTATACCTTCAGGGGCAGGGCCAGATTTTCTTAAAAGTTTTTTCTTTTCCTTCAATTTGAAAATAATATGTATTCCAATTTTTTATTTCTTTCTACTATTGCCATTACACATTTAAGAAAATATTATTATTATAATACATGCCTAAGCATGAACTTAAAATTCAATTTTTGTTTGTTTTGCAAAATTAGGTTATGTTTAACAATCTGATCATTGAATTTATAGTTAATATTTACCCAAGGTTAAATATACATAATTAGATATTGCTCCAATAAAATAATGTTAGGCATTATGTTATATACAGCCTCCTAGTGCTCAACGGGATTTATTTCATGCTTATTTTACTGTACTTAAGTTTTTAAACATTTTGCCTTTTTATCTTCTTATTTTACCTTTGAATAAGTAAGAAGATGGAGTGTGGATAATGAAGTGCTTCAGTAATATAAACGGCATTAGATTCCATTAACCTAAAAACATTTTCATGACTTGGGATCAAATAGATAGGATAAAGTTTAAAAGTGCTGACATGTTATCTAATCACCACAGGCATAAAACAGCAGGTACCAGAGCAGTTCTAGAGATTCATTTCTGTTTATACTTTTAGGACGCTGGAAAGAAAATCTGACCTGCAGTTACCACATTTTGTTACTTTTGTAAAATATATGCTGATTTATGTGTATGTTCATGCACACATGCGCAACTTAGGAATCATCCTAGGTTTTTCATGGCACCAAACATCCCCCTCGCACTGTGTAACCACATTTAACTACATTATTTCCTTTATTCTCTATTTATGTGATTTTTCTAAGATACTTCAGGTTTTCTCATCTCATTAATCAGTAAAAACATTCATATATGAGCATGAAATACAGTGGTACCTCAGTACTCGTCAATTCATTCCAGAACTCAACAGGTGCCGAAACCAGTAATAACCAAACGGTGAAGAATTTTCCCTTGAGAGGCAGTGTTGTGACTCATCCAAATTCTAGCGAGTGTGACAAGTCCGAGCAAGCACTGAATGTTGAAACATTTTTTTTCTTGAATGAGTACAGGGTTTGACGAGTTCTGAAGCTGACGAATACAAGGTATGACTAATTTTGTTCCTTCATTTATCTAAGACCTGTGTGTTGAACATTCCTCTATTTTCTGAAATAGGCACTGAGGGTGCACAGTCTAATAAAATATGGTCCACAGGCAATTAAATATCCAAGGTGGGAAGTCCTGATAATGAGTCAAGTGACATGGAGCTGCAGCAGGGGACATTCATATGAACTAGGGCAGTAGTTCCCAACTTCGGCGGCACATTAGATTCCCTCAGGGAGGTGCCAAACATTCCTAGGCTCATGTGGGACCCCATACCATTTAAACCAGAATCTTTGAGGGGGCGTCCCAAGCCTCAGTTCTATTTTTATAGCTTTCTATGTGATTGTATTGTGCAGCCAAGTTTGAGAACCACAGTTCTGGATATTTGGAGATGGGGTCCCAGAAGACTTGAGACTTGAGTTTTATTTAGATGTGCAATATGAAAAAATGGAAGAGACAAAGGATTGTGAAATAACGTGACAGATTTATGCAACTCACAAACTATCCAGGATGGCAAAAGATAAGATAGTGAATGGAATGTTCCAAGGTTTGAAGGAGAGGCAGGTAGAGAACTAATTGCAAATGACCTTGACCTATTTATTTCCAATAGAAATGATTGCTCTAGTCAGTGTCAACCTGGACATAGTTATTTAGAATGGAGTAGAATAATAAGGGCAGAAGACCAGGAATGGATGGTGATGAGGAAGAAGAAAATAAACCAGGATGAATAGGATAGAACCCTCTGGAAGGAGCCAGGAGCTCAAATGATCCAAGGCAGAGGAGTTGGTTGAGGCATGGGGGAAGAACAAGTTTTAATTAATGTAGGTCATCTTTAATAGTCAGTATTGAAACCAGACCCAGAATTAATGTTTCTAAGCAATTATTACCTCTTGTGGACTTTCATGATGTGAATTGGAGGTTGGGGGGCAGTACCTGGGAAACAGAGTGGAAAAAACTAGGTAAGGTGGTCCATGTTTTATTGGTTGGAGGCATCAGAACTCAGCTGTTTCAGACATGGAGAATCAGAGATCTGGGCTGAACAGCAGGTAGTAAGGTTGCTACTTAATGCTTATTTTAGTATCCAGGCATTGGAATCCTCCACCTTTCACACTTCCTCTGCTCCTCCCTACCCTACCTTCTCCTCCTATCTCATACACATCTGTCTTTGTATGGAGACTGGTAATTCGCCTATTTCTAAATCTTATTTTACTCGTAAAATAGTGTTGATTAAACAAGATTCCCTCTGATTCAGGGAGTGGATGCGTCTGAGCCTACAAGAAACAGGCTCTCGTAACCCAAAAATGGAGGTATCTATAGGTTGACAGTGATAGCTTCTCACTAACTCGTTTACTTCTAATACAGGATTTCATAGTCAGTCCTCTGGTTTGCATTTGCACAATGGCATCTCTTTAACTTGGGATATAGCTTTTAGCCATGGGATAGCAATAATCAATGAACTACGGAAGTGGTATACAGGCTACACCCTCAGGTTGATTTGCATTGAACTACACAGACAGACTTAACTGATTAGCCACAGACAGATTTCAGTTAATACACCAGCACTCAGAAAATAAATATTTTATTTTTTGTTTTTTTTTCCTAGCAAATTTAGGACCTTTCTATATATCTACCCACATACCCTGTTTACTACTTATTACAAAGGCCCTATTCTCTCTGTTCTTACTAGTAACATTACTTCTGTCTGCATACTAGATTTCACCCTGCTAAAAAAAATCTACAGTTATCCCCTTCTCTTCTTTATTAGCAATTTCCTTTCCCCCTTGCTGTAGCATTGTCAACAACTACCCTCCTCCACCTCACATTCCCCTCCAGGTACCACTCTAATCTTTCTGATCCTCTTTATGTAACTCATTTATTATCTCCATTTCTCTTAACCCTTTCAAGAAAGGTTGTTTTTATTCACTCGTTCTTTACTTCTTTACCTCAACTTTTTCCCAAACACACTCCAATAGGATTTTCATTTTCTCCAGTCCCCTAGAATCACCTCTATTTCTTCTTCTTAACTTCTCTACTGTCCGTCATAGCTTCCCCAGTTAGTTATACCCATTCTCCAGGTCATTTCATACAGTCCTTTGGATGGCTTTGATTTCTATCAAGTCACTGAGTCATATTTATATCCTCAGTCAGTCCTCTGAGTTCTAGACTCATTTATCAAGCTGTCTTTTTTCATTATCTCCACTTGGGATTGAAATAGATATTTTATGCCTCTAACAGAAAGCCTTCACACAAACCTATTTCTACTTCCCCAGTGTTCCCCTACCTCAACAGTTGAATTAGAATTGTTGTAGTTGATAGGGCTTACATTATTTTCTCTTTGACCTATACTTTTTGCTACTATTCCTCTTGACTCATTTACCAGCCATACTGATCTTGATGGTTTTGAGCATGCCAGGCACACTCCTACCTCAGGACCTTTGCATGTGCTGTTCCCGCTCCCTGGAAGGTGTTTATCCCAGATATTCACTAGGCTCATTCCCTTACTTCATTTGGGTCTCTGCACAAATGTCATCTCTTCACAAAAGCTTTTCTGTTCATTCACCCTAAAAGTAAAAGCTGTCCTGCACAATCTGTATTTCATTCCTATTTTACTCTTTTTTGAAGAATTTCTTATTGCCTAATATTGTGTTGTTTGTCTCTTTACTTCTTGCCTGTCTTCTTTACTAAAAGAAAAGCTGTAAGAGGGCAGGGATTTTTGCATTTTTCCAAGCTTTATTATCAGAATCTTGAATAGTGTCTGACACACACCAAGGAGCTTAGTAAATGCTTGTTAACTGACTGATCAAACCAAAGAAACTGTTAATAAAATGAGATTTTACTGAGATAAGAACAAATCATTATGTGTCAGAATGATGTAATGTAGTTTCTTGATTATTAGATGACTTTTTATTTTTTGATATGAGAAAGTCATTATTTTTAAGCTTGCAATTAGATTTATATTTGTTATGCCCTCTTAAGTAAATTTTCAAGGATTGTGGCAAATTGTTCTTTACCTTATTCTAATAATCAGTATGGTATTTGAAACCAAATAGGAAACTTTAATTTTGTAATACACCCAACAGTTCACCTCCCCCTTCCTTTTCCTACCTCCCCTTCATTATGACAATGATACATAAAATACAGAGTGGTGGGCGGGAGCAATTAGACTCTCGTGACACATTCTATGTGCTGCATCAATGGATGGGTTTTAAACAGAACATGAGATGAGCTGTGTCCCTCCCAAACTGACTAATACATTGAGCTAATCTGTGAAAAATGATTTGGCACACACTGTAAAGGTTAGTTTACAAAGCAGATGGTTGAAACGTTTTTTTAAATTTTCCATGTTAAGATGTCACTTTTAAAATTAATGCTATACATAATAAAATTCTGAGTTTGGAGGCTTATCTTTTTCATGAATATCTGACACCTGAGCTATTTATTCCTAAAGCCATAAACTTAAATCGCCATGGTGCATAATACATACGTTAGTAGTCAGTAACCACCCTTTGAGTAAGTGCTTATGCATTAATAGCCTTTGAGAAATGTGTTAATTCTGTGTTTTTCCCGATAAAGAGAAAAGGTGA